>NC_052323.1:32275527-32283027 GCF_016432855.1 Salvelinus namaycush | reverse complement strand
CCTTTACCCCATGTTGCCTTTACCCCATGTTGCCTTTACCCCATGTAACCTTTACCCCATGTAACCTTTACCCCATGTTGCCTTTACCCCATGTTGCCTTTACCCATGTTGCCTTTACCCATGTTGCCTTTACCCCATGTTGCCTTTACCCATGTTGCCTTTACCCCATGTTGCCTTTACCCCATGTAACCTTTACCCCATGTAGTTTTTTCCCCATGTTGCCTTTACCCCATGTTGCCTTTACCCCATGTTGCCTTTACCCATGTTGCCTTTACCCCATGTTGCCTTTACCCCATGTTGCCTTTACCCCATGTTGCCTTTACCCATGTTGCCTTTACCCCATGTAGCCTTTACCCCATATTGCCTTCACCCATGTAGCCTTTACCCCATGTAGCCTTTACCCCATGTAGCCTTTTCCCCATGTAGCCTTTACCCCATGTTGCCTTTACCCATGTAGCCTTTACCCCATGTAGCCTTTACCCCATGTAGCCTTTACCCCATGTAGCCTTTACCCCATGTAACCTTTACCCCATGTAACCTTTACCCCATGTAGCCTTTACCCCATGTAGCCTTTACCCATGTAGCCTTTACCCATGTAGCCTTTACCCCGTGTTGCCTTTACCCCGTGTTGCCTTTACCCCGTGTTGCCTTTACCCATGTTGTCTTTACCCCATGTTGCCTTTACCCCATGTTGCCTTTATCCATGTTACCTTTACCCCATGTTGCCTTTACCCCATGTAGCCTTTACCCATATCGCCTTTACCCCATGTAACCTTTACCCCATGTTGCCTTTACCCCATGTTGCCTTTACCCCATGTTGCCTTTACCCCATGTTGCCTTTACCCATGTAGCCTTTACCCCATGTAGCCTTTACCCCATGTAGCCTTTACCCCATGTAGCCTTTACCCCATGTAACCTTTACCCCATGTAACCTTTACCCCATGTAGCCTTTACCCCATGTAGCCTTTACCCATGTAGCCTTTACCCATGTCGCCTTTACCCATGTCGTCTTTACCCAATGTAACCTTTACCCCATGTTGCCTTTACCCCATGTAGCCTTTACCCATGTCGCCTTTACCCCATGTAACCTTTACCCCATGTTGCCTTTACCCCATGTTGCCTTTACCCCATGTAGCCTTTACCCATGTAGCCTTTACCCCATGTCGCCTTTACCCCATGTCGCCTTTACCCATGTCGCCTTTACCCCATGTTGCCTTTACCCCATGTTGCCTTTACCCCATGTAGCCTTTACCCCATGTAGCCTTTACCCATGTAGCCTTTACCCCATGTAGCCTTTACCCCATGTAGCCTTTACCCCATGTTGCCTTTACCCCATGTAGCCTTTACCCCATGTTGCCTTTACCCCATGTTGCCTTTACCCCATGTTTCCTTTACCCCATGTTTCCTTTACCCCATGTTGCCTTTACCCCATGTAGCCTTTACCCCATGTAGCCTTTACCCCATGTAGCCTTTACCCCATGTAACCTTTACCCCATGTAACCTTTACCCCATGTTACCTTTACCCCATGTTCCCTTTACCCCATGTAGCCTTTACCCATGTCGCCTTTACCCCATGTAACCTTTACCCCATGTTGCCTTTACCCCATGTTGCCTTTACCCCATGTTGCCTTTACCCCATGTTGCCTTTACCCCATGTAGCCTTTACCCCATGTAACCTTTACCCCATGCTACCTTTACCCCATGTTGCCTTTACCCCATGTTGCCTTTACCCCATGTTTCCTTTACCCCATGTTTCCTTTAGCCCATGTTGCCTTTACCCCATGTTGCCTTTACCCATGTAGCCTTTACCCCATGTTGCCTTTACCCCATGTTGCCTTTACCCATGTAGCCTTTACCCCATGTAGCCTTTACCCCATGTTGCCTTTACCCATGTAGCCTTTACCCCATGTTGCCTTTACCCCATGTTGCCTTTACCCATGTAGCCTTTACCCCATGTAGCCTTTACCCCATGTTGCCTTTACCCCATGTAGCCTTTACCCCATGTTGCCTTTACCCATGTAGCCTTTACCCCATGTTGCCTTTACCCATGTAGCCTTTACCCCATGTAGCCTTTACCCCATGTAGCCTTTACCCCATTTTGCCTTTACCCCATGTAGCCTTTACCCCATGTAGCCTTTACCCCATGTAGCCTTTACCCCATTTTGCCTTTACCCCATGTAGCCTTTACCCCATGTAGCCTTTACCCCATGTAGCCTTTACCCCATGTAGCCTTTACAACCCAGTTACCTTTACCCCATGTACCTTTACCCCATGTTAGCCTTTACCCCATGTAACCTTATACCCCATGTACCTTTACCCATGTTGCCTTTACCCCATGTAGCCTTTACCCATGTCGCCTTTACCCCATGTCGTCTTTACCCATGTAACCTTTACCCATGTTTCCTTTACCCCATGTAGCCTTTACCCATGTCCTCCTTTACCCATGTAACCTTTACCCCATGTTGCCTTTACCCCATGTTTGCCTTTACCCCATGTAGCCTTTACACCCATGTAGCCTTTACCCCATGTCGCCTTTACCCCCCATGTCGCCTTTACCCAGTGTCGCCTTTACCCCATGTTGCCTTTACCCCATGTTGCCTTTACCCCATGTAGCCTTTACCCCATGTAGCCTTTACCCATGTACCTTTCCCATGTAGCCTTTACCCCATGTAGCCTTTACCCCATGTTGCCTTTACCCCAGTAGCCTTTACCCTGTTGCCTTTACCCCATGTTGCCTTTACCCATGTTTCCTTAACCCATGTTTCCTTTACCCCTGTTCCTTTACCCCAGTTTGCCTTTCCCCATGTCCTTTACCCCATTAGCCTACCCATGTAGCCTTTACCCCATGTAACCTTTACCCCTGTACCTTTACCCCCATGTTCCTTATACCCCATGTTCCCTTTACCCCATGTAGCCTTACTACCCATGTCGCCTTTACCCCATGTAACTTTACCCCATGTTGCCTTTACCCCATGTTGCCTTTACCCATGTTGCCTTTACCCATGTTGCCTTTACCCCATGTAGCCTTTACCCCATGTAACCTTTACCCCATGCGCCTTTACCCCATGTTGCCTTTACCCCATGTTGCCTTTACCCATGTTTCCTTTACCCCATGTTTCCTTTAGCCCTGTTGCCTTTACCCCATGTTGCCTTACCCATGTAGCCTTTACCACCATGTTGCCTTTACCCATGTTGCCTTTACCCTAGCCTTTACCCCAGTAGCCTTTACCCCATGTTTGCCTTTACCCATGTAGCCTTTACCCCATGTGGCCTTTACCCCATGTTGCCTTTACCCATGTAGCCTTTACCCCATGTAGCCTTTACCCCATGTTGCCTTTACCCCATGTAGCCCTTTACCCATGTGCCTTTACCCATGTAGCCTTTACCCATGTAGCCTTTACCCCATGTAGCCTTACCCCATTTTGCCTTACCCCATGTAGCCTTTCCCCATGTAGCCTTTACCCCATGTAGCCTTTACCCCATTTTGCCTTTACCCCATGTAGCCTTTACCCCATGTAGCCTTTACCCCATGTAGCCTTTACCCCATGTAACCTTTACCCCATGTAACCTCTACCCCATGTAGCCTTTACCCCATGTAACCTTTACACCATGTTACCTTTACCCCATGTTGCCTTTACCCCATGTAACCTTTACCCCATGTTACCTTTACCACATGTTGCCTTTACCCCATGTAGCCTTTACCCATGTCGCCTTTACCCATGTCGTCTTTACCCAATGTAACCTTTACCCCATGTTGCCTTTACCCCATGTAGCCTTTACCCATGTCGCCTTTACCCCCCATGTACCTTACCCCATGTTGCCTTTACCCCATGTTGCCTTTACCCCATGTAGCCTTTACCCTGTGCCTTTACCACCATGTCGCCTTTACCCCATGTCGCCTTTACCCATGTCGCCTTTACCCCATGTTGCCTTTACCCCATTTTGCCTTTACCCCATGTAGCCTTTACCCCATGTAGCCTTACCCATGTAGCTTTACCCCATGTGCCTTTACCCCTGTAGCCTTTACCCCATGTTGCCTTTACCCCATGTAGCCTTTACCCCATGTTGCCTTTACCCATGTTGCCTTACCCAGGTTTCCTTTACCCCATGTTTTCTTTACCCCATGTTCCTTACCCCATGTAGCCTTTACCCCATGTAGCCTTTACACCCCATGTTCCTTTACCCATGTTGCCTTTACCCCATGTAGCCTTTACCCCATGTACCTTTACCCCATGTAGCCTTTACCCCATGTACCTTTACCCCATGTACCTTTACCCCATGTTTACCTTTCCCCATGTCCCTTTACCCCATGTAGCCTTTACCCTGTCCTTTACCCCATGTACCTTTACCCCATGTTGCCTTTACCCCATGTTGCCTTTACCCCTGTTGCCTTTACCCCAGTTGCCTTTACCCATGTAGCCTTTACCACTGTAACCTTACCCAGCTCCTTTACCCATGTTCCTTTACCCCATGTTGCCTTTACCCCATGTTTCCTTTACCCCATGTTTCCTTTAGCCCATGTTTCCTTTACCCCATGTTGCCTTTAACCCATGTAGCCTTTACCCATGTTCCTTTACGACCCCATGTTGCCTTTACCCATGTAGCCTTTACCCCATGTAGCCTTTACCCCATGTTGCCTTTACCCATGTAGCCTTACCCCATGTTTGCCTTTACCCCGTTTGCCTTACCCATGTGCCTTTACCCCTGTAGTCCTTTACCCCATGTTGCCTTTACCCCATGAGCCTTTACCCATGTTGCCTTTACCCATGTAGCCTTTACCCCATGTAGCCTTTACCCCATTTAGCCTTTACCCCATTTTGCCTTTACCCATGTAGCCTTTACCCCTGTAGCCTTTAACCCCATGTAGCCTTTACCCCATTTTGCCTTTACCCTTCCTACCCCATGTACCTTTACCCCATGTACCTTTACCCCATGTGCCTTTACCCCATGTAGCCTTTAACCCCATGTACCTTTACCCCATGTACCTTTACCCCATGTAGCCTTTACCCCATGTAACCTTTACCCCTGAGCCTTTACCCCTGTACCTTACCCCATGTAGCCTTTACCCATGTAGCCTTTACCCATGTAGCCTTTACCCCATGTTGCCTTTACCCCGTTTTGCCTTTACCCCGTGTTGCCTTTACCCATGTTGTCTTTACCCCATGTTGCCTTTACCCATGTTGCCTTTCCCATGTTGCCTTTACCCCATGTTGCCTTTACCCCATGTTGCCTTTACCCCATGTTGCCTTTACCCCATGTTGTCTTTACCCCATGTTGCCTTTACCCCATGTTGCTTTACCCATGTTTGTCCTTTACCCCATGTAGCCTTTACCCCATGTAGCCTTTACCCCATGTGCCTTTACCCATGTACCTTTACCCCATGTTAGCCTTTACCCCATTGTTAGTCCTTTACCCCATGTAACCTTTACCCCATGTACTTTACCCCATGTAGCCTTTACCCCATGTAGCCTTTACCCATGTTGCCTTTACCCAATGTTGCCTTTACCCCATGTAGTCTTTTCCCCATGTTGCCTTTACCCCATGTTGCCTTTACCCATGTACCTTTACCCCATGTTAACCTTACCCCATGTCGCCTTTACCCCATGTCGCCTTACCCCAGTTGCCTTTACCCCATGTCGCCTTACCCCATGTCGCCTTTACCCCATGTAGCCTTTTACCCATGTTGCCTTTACCCAGTTGCCTTTACCCCATGTCTTTTCCCATGTTGCCTTTACCCATGTTGCTTTACCCCATGTACCCTTTACCCCATGTACTTTACCCCATGTACTTTACCCCATGTACCTTTACCCTGTAGCCTTTACCCCATGTAACCTTTACCCCATGTTACCGTTACACCTTGTCCTTTACCCCATGTAGCCTTTACCCATGTGCCTTACCCATGTCGCTTTACCCATGTAGCCTTTACCCCATGTTGCCTTTACCCATGTGAGCCTTTACCCATGTGCCTTTACCCCATGTAACCTTTACCCCATGTTGCCTTACCCATGTTGCCTTTACCCCTGTAGCCTTTACCCATGTAGCCTTTACCCCATGTCGCCTTTACCCCATGTCGCCTTACCCATGTCGCCTTTACCCCATGTTGCCTTTACCCCATGTTGCCTTTACCCCATGTAGCCTTTACACCCATGTAGCCTTTCCCATGTAGCTTTTACCCCATGTAGCCTTTACCCATGTAGCCTTTACCCCATGTTGCCTTACCCCATGTAGCCTTTACCCCATGTTGCCTTTTACCCCATGTTGCCTTTACCCCATGTTTCCTTTACCCCATGTTTCCTTTACCCCATGTTGTTTGCCTTTACCCCATGTAGCCTTTAACCCCATGTAGCCTTTACCCCTGTAGCTTTACCCATGTAACCTTTATACCCCATGTAACCTTTACCCCATGTTACCTTTACCCATGTTCCCTTTACCCCATGTAGCCTTTACCCTGTCGCCTTACCCCATGTAACCTTTACCACCATGTTGCCTTTACCCATGTTGCCTTTACCCCATGTGCCTTTACCCCAATGTTGCCTTTACCCCATGTAGCCTTTACCCCATGTAACCTTTACCCCATGCTACCTTTACCCCCCATGTTGCCTTACCCCATGTTGCCTTTACCCCATTTCCTTTAACCCCATGTTCCTTTACCCCATGTGCCTTTACCCATGTCCTTTACCCATGTGCCTTTACCCATGTTGCCTTTACCCCATGTTTGCTTACCCCATGTAGCTTTACCCCATGTGCCTTTACCCCATGTTGCCTTTACCCATGTAGCCTTTACCCCATGTTGCCTTTACCCCATGTTGCCTTTACCCTGTAGCCTTTACCCATGTATTTTCCTTGTACCCCATGTCGCCTTTACCCATGGTAGCCTTTACCCCATGTTGGCCTTTACCCATGTAGCCTTTACCCCATGTAGCCTTTACCCCATGTAGCCTTTACCCACCATTTGCCTTTACCCATGTAGCCTTTAACCCCATGTAGCCTTTACCCCATGTGACCTTTAGCCCCTTTTGTTCCCCCTTTACCCCATGTAGCCTTTACCCCATGTAGCCTTTACCCCATGTACCTTTACCCCATGTAACCTTTACCCAGTAACCTTACCCCATGAGCCTTTACCCCTGTAACCTTTACACCATGTTACCTTTACCACCATGTGCCTTTACCCCATGTAACCTTTACCCCATGTTACCTTTACCACTATGTTTGCCTTTACCCATGTAGCCTTTACCCATGTGCGCCTTTACCCCTGTCGTCCTTTACCCAATGTAACCTTTACCCCGAATGGATGTTGCCTTTACCCCATGTAGCCTTTACCCATGTTCGCCTTTACCCCATGTCACCTTTACCCCATGTTGCCTTTACCCCATGTTGCCTTTACCCCATGTTGCCTTTACCCCATGTAGCCTTTACCCATGTCGCCTTTACCCATGTCGCCTTTACCCCATGTCGCCTTTACCTACCTTACCCTGTTGCCTTTACCCATGTTGCTTTACC
>NC_052323.1:32094667-32275427 GCF_016432855.1 Salvelinus namaycush | reverse complement strand
ATGAATGGGAGAGGAACTGGTGGTAGTATGAAGGGGAGAGGACAATGGTAGTAGTATGAAGGAGAGAACATGGTAGTATAATGACAGGAGGAACCATGGTAGTAGTATGAAAGGAGAGGACATGGTAGTAGTATGAAGGAGAGGACATGGTCGTAGTATGAAGGGGAGAGGACAATGGTAGTAGTAGAATGGGAGAGGACATGGTGGTAGTATGAAGGAGAGGACATGGTAGTATATGAAGGAGAGGACATGGAGTAGTAGTATAAAGGTAGAAATTAGGGAGAGGACATGGTGGGAGTATGAAGGAGAGAAAATGGTAGTAGTATGAAGGGAGAGGACATGGTAGTAGTATGAAGTGGAGAGGACATGGATAGTAGTATGAATGGGAGAGGACATGGTGGTAGTTGAAGGAGAGAACAGGTATAGTATGAAGGGGAGAGACATGGGGGGTAGTAGTATGAAGGAGAGAACATGGTAGTAGTATGAAGGGAGAGGACATGTAGTAGTATGAAGGAGAGGACATGGTAGTAGTATGAAGGAGAGACATGGTAGTAGTATGAAGGAGAGGACATGGTAGTAGTAGTATGAATGGGAGAGGACATGGTGGTAGTATGAAGGAGAGGACATGGTAGTAGTATGAAGGGGAGAGGACATGGTAGTAGTATGAAGGAGATGACAATGGTAGTATTATGAAGGGGAGAGGACATGGTAGTAGTTTGAAGGAGAGAACATGGTAGTAGTATGAAGGAGAGAACATGGTAGTAGTATGAAGGAGAGGACATGGTAGTAGTATGAAGGAGAGAACATGGTAGTAGTATGAAGGAGAGGACATGGTAGTAGTATGAAGGGGAGAGGACATGGTAGTAGTATGAATGGGAGAGAACATGGTAGTAGTATGAAGGAGAGAACATGGTAGTAGTATGAAGGGGAGAGGACATGGTAGTAGTATGAAGGAGAGGACATGGTAGTAGTATGAAGGGGAGAGGACATGGTTCTAGTATGAAGGAGAGGACATGTAGTAGTATGAAGGAGAGGACATGGTAGTAGTATGATGGGAGAGAACATGTAGTAGTATGAAGGAGAGAACATGGTAGTAGTATGAAGGAGAGAACATGGTAGTAGTATGAAGGAGAGGACATGGTAGTAGTATGAAGGAGAGAACATGGTAGTAGTATGAAGGAGAGGACATGGTAGTATTATGATGGGGAGAGGACATGGTAGTATTATGAAGGGGAGAGGACATGGTAGTAGTATGAAGGAGAGGACATGGTAGTAGTATGAAGGGGAGAGGACATGGTAGTAGTATGAAGGAGAGGACATGGTAGTAGTATGAAGTTGAGGACATGGTAGTAGTATGAAGGGGAGAGGACATGGTAGTATTATGAAGGAGAGGACATGGTAGTAGTATGAAGGGGAGAGGACATGGTAGTATTATGAAGGGGAGAGGACATGGTAGTATTATGAAGGGGAGAGGACATGGTAGTAGTATGAAGGAGAGGACATGGTAGTAGTATGAAGGAGAGGACATGGTAGTAGTATGAAGTAGAGAATATGGTAGTAGTATGAAGGAGAGGACATGGTAGTAGTAGGAATGGGAGAGGACATGGTGGTAGTATGAAGGAGAGGACATGGTAGTAGTATGAAGGGGAGAGGACATGGTAGTAGTATGAAGGAGAGGACATGGTAGTAGTATGAATGGGAGAGAACATGGTAGTAGTATGAAGGAGAGGACATGGTAGTAGTATGAATGGGAGAGAACATGGTAGTAGTATGAAGGAGAGGACATGGTAGTAGTATGAATGGGAGAGAACATGGTAGTAGTATGAAGGAGAGGACATGGTAGTAGTATGAATGGGAGAGAACATGGTAGTAGTATGAAGGAGAGAACATGGTAGTAGTATGAAGGGGAGAGGACATGGTAGTAGTATGAAGTAGAGGACATGGTAGTAGTATGAAGGGGAGAGGACATGGTAGTAGTATGAAGTAGAGGACATGGTAGTAGTATGAAGTAGAGAGGACATGGTTGTAGTATGAAGGAGAGGACATGGTAGTAGTATGAATGGGAGAGGACATGGTAGTAGTATGAAGGGGAGAGGACATGGTAGTAGTATGAAGTAGAGGACATGGTAGTAGTATGAAGGGGAGAGGACATGGTTCTAGTATGAAGGAGAGGACATGGTAGTAGTATGAAGGAGAGGACATGGTAGTAGTATGAATGGGAGAGAACATGGTAGTAGTATGAAGGAGAGAACATGGTAGTAGTATGAAGGAGAGAACATGGTAGTAGTATGAAGGAGAGGACATGGTAGTAGTATGAAGGAGAGAACATGGTAGTAGTATGAAGGAGAGGACATGGTAGTATTATGATGGGGAGAGGACATGGTAGTATTATGAAGGGGAGAGGACATGGTAGTAGTATGAAGGAGAGGACATGGTAGTAGTATGAAGGGGAGAGGACATGGTATTAGTATGAAGGAGAGGACATGGTAGTAGTTTGAAGGAGAGGACATGGTAGTAGTATGAAGTTGAGGACATGGTAGTAGTATGAAGGGGAGAGGACATGGTAGTATTATGAAGGAGAGGACATGGTAGTAGTATGAAGGGGAGAGGACATGGTAGTATTATGAAGGGGAGAGGACATGGTAGTAGTATGAAGGAGAGGACATGGTAGTAGTATGAAGGAGAGGACATGGTAGTAGTATGAAGTAGAGGACATGGTAGTAGTATGAAGGAGAGAATATGGTAGTAGTATGAAGGAGAGGACATGGTAGTAGTATGAATGGGAGAGGACATGGTAGTAGTATGAAGGAGAGGACATGGTAGTAGTATGAAGGAGAGGACATGGTAGTAGTATGAAGGAGAGGACATGGTAGTAGTATGAAGGAGAGGACATGGTAGTAGTATGAAGGGGAGAGGACATGGTAGTAGTATGAATGGGAGAGGACATGGTGGTAGTATGAAGGGGAGAGGACATGGTAGTAGTATGAAGGAGAGAACATGGTAGTAGTATGAAGGAGAGAACATGGTAGTAGTATGAAGGAGAGGACATGGTAGTAGTATGAAGGAGAGGACATGGTAGTAGTATGAAGGGGAGAGGACATGGTGGTAGTATGAAGGAGAGGACATGGTAGTAGTATGAAGGAGAGGACATGGTAGTAGTATGAATGGGAGAGGACATGGTGGTAGTATGAAGGAGAGAACATGGTAGTAGTATGAAGGGGAGAGGACATGGTAGTAGTATGAAGGAGAGGACATGGTAGTAGTATGAAGGAGAGAACATGGTAGTAGTATGAAGGGGAGAGGACATGGTAGTAGTATGAATGGGAGAGGACATGGTGGTAGTATGAAGGAGAGGACATGGTAGTAGTATGAAGGGGAGAGGACATGGTAGTAGTATGAAGGAGAGGACATGGTAGTAGTATGAATGGGAGAGAACATGGTAGTAGTATGAAGGAGAGGACATGGTAGTAGTATGAATGGGAGAGAACATGGTAGTAGTATGAAGGAGAGGACATGGTAGTAGTATGAATGGGAGAGAACATGGTAGTAGTATGAAGGAGAGGACATGGTAGTAGTATGAATGGGAGAGAACATGGTAGTAGTATGAAGGAGAGAACATGGTAGTAGTATGAAGGGGAGAGGACATGGTAGTAGTATGAAGTAGAGGACATGGTAGTAGTATGAAGGGGAGAGGACATGGTAGTAGTATGAAGTAGAGGACATGGTAGTAGTATGAAGTAGAGAGGACATGGTAGTAGTATGAAGGAGAGGACATGGTAGTAGTATGAATGGGAGAGGACATGGTAGTAGTATGAAGGAGAGGACATGGTAGTAGTATGAAGGAGAGGACATGGTAGTAGTATGAAGTAGAGGACATGGTAGTAGTATGAAGGGGAGAGGACATGGTAGTAGTATGAAGTAGAGGACATGGTAGTAGTATGAAGTAGAGGACATGGTAGTAGTATGAAGGAGAGGACATGGTAGTAGTATGAAGGAGAGGACATGGTAGTAGTATGAAGGAGAGGACATGGTAGTAGTATGAAGGAGAGGACATGGTAGTAGTATGAAGGGGAGAGGACATGGTAGTAGTATGAAGGGGAGAGGACATGGTAGTAGTATGAAGTAGAGGACATGGTAGTAGTATGAAGGGGAGAGGACATGGTTCTAGTATGAAGGAGAGGACATGGTAGTAGTATGAAGGAGAGGACATGGTAGTAGTATGAAGGAGAGGACATGGTAGTAGTATGAAGGAGAGGACATGGTAGTAGTATGAAGTAGAGAGGACATGGTAGTAGTATGAAGGAGAGGACATGGTAGTAGTATGAATGGGAGAGGACATGGTAGTAGTATGAAGGAGAGGACATGGTAGTAGTATGAAGGAGAGGACATGGTAGTAGTATGAAGTAGAGGACATGGTAGTAGTATGAAGGGGAGAGGACATGGTAGTAGTATGAAGTAGAGGACATGGTAGTAGTATGAAGTAGAGAGGACATGGTAGTAGTATGAAGGAGAGGACATGGTAGTAGTATGAATGGGAGAGGACATGGTAGTAGTATGAAGGAGAGGACATGGTAGTAGTATGAAGGAGAGGACATGGTAGTAGTATGAAGGGGAGAGGACATGGTAGTAGTATGAAGGGGAGAGGACATGGTAGTAGTATGAAGTAGAGGACATGGTAGTAGTATGAAGGGGAGAGGACATGGTTCTAGTATGAAGGAGAGGACATGGTAGTAGTATGAAGGAGAGGACATGGTAGTAGTATGAAGGAGAGGACATGGTAGTAGTATGAAGGGGAGAGGACATGGTAGTAGTATGAAGGAGAGGACATGGTAGTAGTATGAATGGGAGAGAACATGGTAGTAGTATGAAGGAGAGAACATGGTAGTAGTATGAAGGAGAGAACATGGTTTTAGTATGAAGGAGAGGACATGGTAGTAGTATGAAGGAGAGGACATGGTAGTAGTATGAAGGAGAGAACATGGTAGTAGTATGAAGGAGAGGACATGGTAGTAGTATGAAGGAGAGGACATGGTAGTAGTATGAAGGAGAGGACATGGTAGCAGTATGAAGGAGAGGACATGGTAGTAGTATGAAGGAGAGATCATGGTAGTAGTATGAAGGAGAGATCATGGTAGTAGTATGAATGGGAGAGGACATGGTGGTAGTATGAAGGAGAGGACATGGTAGTAGTATGAAGGGGAGAGGACATGGTAGTAGTATGAAGGAGAGGACATGGTAGTAGTATGAAGGGGAGAGGACATGGTAGTAGTATGAAGGAGAGGACATGGTAGTAGTATGAATGGGAGAGAACATGGTAGTAGTATGAAGGAGAGGACATGGTAGTAGTATGAATGGGAGAGAACATGGTAGTAGTATGAAGGAGAGGACATGGTAGTAGTATGAATGGGAGAGAACATGGTAGTAGTATGAAGGAGAGAACATGGTAGTAGTATGAAGGGGAGAGGACATGGTAGTAGTATGAAGTAGAGGACATGGTAGTAGTATGAAGGGGAGAGGACATGGTAGTAGTATGAAGTAGAGGACATGGTAGTAGTATGAAGTAGAGAGGACATGGTAGTAGTATGAAGGAGAGGACATGGTAGTAGTATGAATGGGAGAGGACATGGTAGTAGTATGAAGGAGAGGACATGGTAGTAGTATGAAGGAGAGGACATGGTAGTAGTATGAAGTAGAGGACATGGTAGTAGTATGAAGGGGAGAGGACATGGTAGTAGTATGAAGTAGAGGACATGGTAGTAGTATGAAGTAGAGGACATGGTAGTAGTATGAAGGAGAGGACATGGTAGTAGTATGAAGGGGAGAGGACATGGTAGTAGTATGAAGGAGAGGACATGGTAGTAGTATGAAGGAGAGGACATGGTAGTAGTATGAGGGGAGAGGACATGGTAGTAGTATGAAGGGGAGAGGACATGGTAGTAGTATGAAGTAGAGGACATGGTAGTAGTATGAAGGGGAGAGGACATGGTTCTAGTATGAAGGAGAGGACATGGTAGTAGTATGAAGGAGAGGACATGGTAGTAGTATGAAGGAGAGGACATGGTAGTAGTATGAAGGGGAGAGGACATGGTAGTAGTATGAAGGAGAGGACATGGTAGTAGTATGAATGGGAGAGAACATGGTAGTAGTATGAAGGAGAGAACATGGTAGTAGTATGAAGGAGAGGACATGGTAGTAGTATGAAGGAGAGGACATGGTAGTAGTATGAAGGAGAGAACATGGTAGTAGTATGAAGGAGAGGACATGGTAGTAGTATGAAGGAGAGGACATGGTAGTAGTATGAAGGGGAGATGACATGGTAGTATTATGAAGGAGAGGACATGGTAGTAGTATGAAGGGGAGAACATGGTAGTAGTATGAAGGGGAGAGGACATGGTAGTAGTATGAAGGAGAGGACATGGTAGTAGTATGAAGGAGAGAGGAAGTGGTTATGACTATAATAGAAGTCATTATGTTATACCCATTCAATACACGTTGTTTGTTTGTTGTGTATAATGAGCATTGTCCCTAACAAGAGTTGTAGTTAAAAATGCTGAGAGAAACACGTAGTTCTTTATTTTATTACATCTAAATAATGTTGCTCAGACTTTGTATGATGTTTAATGATGGGTACACAAACATGATGTTGAGATTCCTATTAGCACAGACTAATGTAAAAATGAATATGAATGTTTTACAGGCTAAAGAAATATGAATTGGACTTGTTAGTCCATTTAGATGTATAATTATTTCAGAGAGAGAGAAAAAGAAAGGAGAGAAAGAGATGATGAGAGGGAAATAAAATGAGCAAGAACAAGATGGAGATTTACAATAATTTCAGAGCGAGAGAGAGAGAGAGAGATTAATCTCCCAATATCATCATGGAATCCTACCGTACTTAAACTCTTAAATTAAGTGCCTGCAAAACCCATGCTTATGGAGAAATTACTATGACAGTCCCTTCTGTTTTATCCACAGAGATGTACAGTACTCCACAGAGATACAGGTAGAGGACTGTGTAGTGAATCCATGGAACTGTCAGCTACATACAGTAGTTCGTGGCATCTTCAATTAGTCATTAAGATGTCCCGAAGGTATGCTTGCCCATTCATTACCCTCTCCATGTATGCACTCAACTAAACGTCTCGCCAAATAAAGCTTTATTGATTGTTTGAGTTTTCATAGTATGTGACGTAGAGCTTCATAAAATATTAACAGGTCATTTCTGGGTGACCATATCTAAGGACCAGAGTTTTTTTGGTCAGTGAACATGGTCAGTGAACATTAAAGGCTATAGTATATAAGGTTGCCAAATTCTTGAAACGTTCCCAGAATTCCTAGGTTTTCCTGAAACCCCTGTTCCAAGATTTACCAGAATCAGGAGGTAATAAGTTGGAAATCCTGAATCCATATGACACATTCATATTGTATATTTTATCATGTGAATCAAATCCACATAAGTGTGTGCTCTATCTTCTGATAGATGTAACAGTGTGATCAACTATTTGGTCTTGGTGTGATAACATCTATGGTGTGGGTGTGGCTCTGTGGTCACATGTTCTTTTGAACTCCGTTGTTTGCCATGTCACAGCTCTCCCCTACAGCTTAAATACTTACTGTAGGACAACACAAGCTTAGTCACACAAGGCCCCTAAACCTCCAAGGTAATCATTTTTATAATCAATAACCGTCTTTTGATCACTAGCTACTTGACCCAGGTAATAATGGTACTTCTGCTAATTAAATCCAAGAAGCAAGCAGGAGTTCGCATCACATCAACCAAGGAACATCAGTTCAATCCCTTTTCATCTCTGAAAGATCACTACAAGTCACTTTAAAGGCCCAGTACAGTCAAAAACATGCTTTTCCCTGTGTTTTACATATACACTGCTCAAAAAAATAAAGGGAACACTAAAATAACACATCCTAGATCTGAATGAATTAAATATTCTTATTAAATACTTTTTTCTTTACATAGTTGAATGTGCTGACAACAAAATCACACAAAAATGATCAATGTAAATCAAATTGATCAACCCATGGAGGTCTGGATTTGGAGTCGCACTCAAAATTAAAGTGGAAAACCACACTATAGGCTGATCCAACTTTGATTTAATGTCCTTAAAACAAGTCAAAATGAGGCTCAGTAGTGTGTGTGGCCTCCACGTGCCTGTATGACCTCCCTACAACGCCTGGGCATGCTCCTGATGAGGTGGCGGATGGTCTCCTGAGGCATCTCCTCCCAGACCTGGATTAATGCATCCGCCAACTCCTGGACAGTCTGTGGTGCAACGTGGCGTTGGTGGATGGAGCGAGACATGATGTCCCAGATGTGCTCAATTGGATTCAGGTCTGGGGAACGGGCGGGCCAGTCCATAGCATCAATGCCTTCCTCTTGCAGGAACTGCTGACACACTCCAGCCACATGAGGTCTAGCATTGTCTTGCATTAGGAGGAACCCAGGGCCAACCGCACCAGCATATGGTCTCACAAGGGGTCTGAGGATCTCATCTCGGTACCTAATGGCAGTCAGGCTACCTCTGGCGAGCACATGGAGGGCTGTGCGGCCCCCCAAAGAAATGCCACCCCACACCATGACTGACCCACCCCCAAACCGGTCATGCTGGAGGATGTTGCAGGCAGCAGAACGTTCTCCACGGCGTCTCCAGACTCTGTCACGTCTGTCACATGTGCTCATGTGCTCAGTGTGAACCTGCTTTCATCTGTGAAGAGCACAGGGCGCCAGTGGCGAATCTTGGTGTTCTCTGGCAAATGCCAAACGTCCTGCACGGTGTTGGGCTGTAAGCACAACCCCCACCTGTGGACGTCGTCTCATGGAGTCTGTTTCTGACCGTTTGAGCAGACACATGCACATTTGTGGCCTGCTGGAGTTCATTTTGCAGGGCTCTGTTAGTGCTCCACCTGCTCCTCCTTGCACAAAGGCGGAGGTAGCGGTCCTGCTGCTGGGTTGTTGCCCTCCTACGGCCTCCTCCACGTCTCCTGATGTACTGGCCTGTCTCCTGGTAGCGCCTCCATGCTCTGGACACTACGCTGACAGACACAGCAAACCTTGCCACAGCTCGCATTGATGTGCCATCCTGGATGAGCTGCACTACCTGAGCCACTTGTGTGGGTTGTAGACTCCGTCTCATGCTACCACTAGAGTGAAAGCACCGCCAGCATTCAAAAGTGACCAAAACATCAGCCAGGAAGCATAGGAACTGAGAAGTGGTCTGTGGTCACCACCTGCAGAACCACTCCTTTATTGGGGGTGTCTTGCTAATTGCCTATAATTTCCCCCTTTTGTCTATTCCATTTGCACAACAGCATGTGAAATTAATTGTCAATCAGTGTTGCTTCCTAAGTGGACGGTTTGATTTCATAGAAGTGTGATTGACTTGGAGTTACATTGTGTTGTTTAAGTGTTCCCTTTATTTTTTTGAGCAGTGTACATGCATTTCCACACTATGAGGTTGTAACAATTCTGTGAAATTGTGAAAATTATGATAATGCCCTTTTAGTGTAAGAGCTGTTTGAAAAGGCCGCCTGACATTTCAGCCTGTTTTGGTGGGATGGAGATTTGGCCTTCCATGGTGACATCACCATGCTGTGAATTAGTTAATAGACCAATAAAAAAGACAGTTCCAGACATCTCTGCCAATAACAACTAATTTGCAGTTTTCCCCTTCCCACTCAGACCACTCCCAGACAGTTCTATCAAAATTCTTGCTTGAGAAATTGCCCTTTGCTCGGCTATGAAAAGCCAACTGACATTTACTCCTGAGGTACTGACCTGTTGCATCCTCTACAACCACTGTGATTATTATTTGACCATGCTGGTCATTTATAAACATTTGAACATCTTGAAGAACAATCTTGCCTTAATGGCCATGTACTCTTATAATCTCCACCCGGCACAGCCAGAAGAGGACTGGCCACCCCTCAGAGCCTGGCTCCTCTCTAGGTTTCTTTCTAGGTTCCTGCCTTTTTAGGGAGTTTTTCCTAGCCACTGTGCTTCTACCTCTGCATTGCTTGCTGTTTGGGGTTTTAGGCTGGGTTTCTGTATAGCACTTTGTGACATCTGCTGATGTAAAAAGGGCTTTATGAATACATTTGATTGATTGATTGAAATTTGATTGCTAAGAAGCTATTTTTGTTCATTTTTATTGAAAACAATCATAGTAAGGTAATTAATTATTACCCAGAAATGATTTGATATTGAGATAAAAATAATGGCTGCATTGAACTTTTAAAGGCAATTTTGCCATCTGCTTGGAATATGTTACGCTTGAGGAATACTCTGTAAACTGGCTGTAAGTGTCAACAAGTCCCCCTCTTGTCGTAGTGAGATTTTTTATTCAACAAATAAATGATGAAGACATCTTTCTGCGGAGATGATGCTTTATAATGTTGTTGTGCTGGTGCTGAGTTTGTTGTGGGTTGGATGTGTAACGGTAGTCATATTCCTCCTCCTCGGACGAGGAGAGGCGAGACGGATCGGACCAATACGCGGAGTGGTTAGTGTTCATAATGATTTAATAACAAAACTGAACACTGAATTACAAAACAAATAAACGAAGTGCAGAAACCTAGACAGTACCGTGTGGTGAAAAACACAAACACGGAAACAAACACCCACAAAACACACGTGAAACCCAGGCTGCCTAAGTATGATTCTCAATCAGGGACAACGATTGACAGCTGCCTCTGATTGAGAATCATACCAGGCCGAACACAAAAATCCCAACATAGAAAATCAACCATAGACAAACCCACCCAACTCACGCCCTGACCAACTAAAATAAATACAAGACAAAGGAAAACAGGTCAGGAACGTGACAGGATGCCTCTGGTTGAGGCAGTTCTCTCTCACAGGGACACTGACCATTACTAATCACTTCACCTTTGTTTTATTTTGTGTCGTGTCATTTTGTTTGTCTGTTAGCAGCTTGTGTTCACATCGAAGGATAATGATATTGAATGCAGCTGATTAGGACTCTAATTTGAGGACGTGGTGAGGAGCGATGTGCATACTCTTGGCCTAATGGAATGTGAGCGCTACACCCACCTGTGGAGTAGCCAGTCCCCCATAGTGCCTGGAATGACCTCATTACTATCTCAATCCACACAGGAGACCTCCCCACAGCCCAGTCCAACAGGAGACCAGGGGCCACTCTCACAAATAGAGATTAAGTAATTATCCAGGATAACTGGAGGGGTTGGAGAATGTGATTTTTAATTTATTTAATGACACTTCTATAAGTTGATAAGGGATTCATTTCCATGGCAACTCGTCAAGGGTGATCATACCTCGCCTAAAGCAGGTGACCGCAAAAAAAAATCTTAATAGCTTTGATTCAAAACTTTTGGAGATGTTGAGCTTTATCTGAGTTTCTGTATGTCCTCAGAGCCGATATTCAACCATTGTCTAAATGATACACGTCAGACAAGGTAGATAAAATAAGTCCACGCGGTATTGGAACATTGTTGGAACAAGAAAAATGCAAGTTGATCTATTCAGTAGTTTAACTTTATGTAATATATTCTTGAGGAGGAGAAATTTCGCAAAGCACAATGGTACCTTTGTAGACATATTTGGGAGAAGTTGTTCTTTGTCCATTGGTGTTTTGATGTCTGTAGCAAGATTGTATCAAACAAGCACATATGCTGTTCTCTAGATCTCTGTGGATGTAAAATCGAATCCTAGCAGATTGTATAACCTGACAAAGACAGAAACAATGTAACTGTTTCAAAGTATTCCCCCTACCACTTCTACAAATACAATAGAAGCAGATTAGGTAACACCAGCCACTAATAAGCACATTTGAATGCTGAACCCAATAAAATAATTGTCTATGTCCAGAGGTCAGAATAATGTTGAATACTGTGTAAAAGGGGTATGTATACCTGCAAATAAGTAAATGCGGGGTCCCTTTGAAAGGGGGTCATATAAACATTTTTTTATAGGTAACATACCACATATTCTGTCTGAAATGGGTATTAGTAGGTCTAACTAAATGGGTATTAGTAGGTCTAACTAAATGGGTATTAGTAGGTCTAACTAAATGGGTATTAGTAGGTCTAACTAAATGGGTATTAGTAGGTCTAATTAAATGGGTATTAGTAGGTCTAATTAAATGGGTATTAGTAGGTCTAACTAAATGGGTATTAGTAGGTCTAACTAAATGGGTATTAGTAGGTCTAACTAAATGGGTATTAGTAGGTCTAACTAAATGGGTATTAGTAGGTCTAACTAAATGGGTATTAGTAGGTCTAACTAAATGGGTATTAGTAGGTCTAACTAAATGGGTATTAGTAGGTCTAACTAAATGGGTATTAGTAGGTATAACTAAATGGGTATTAGTTGGTCTAACTAAATGGGTATTAGTAGGTCTAACTAAATGGGTATTAGTAGGTCTAACTAAATGGGTATTAGTAGGTCTAACTAAATGGGTATTAGTAGGTCTAACTAAATGGGTATTAGTAGGTCTAACTAAATGGGTATTAGTAGGTCTAACTAAATGGGTATTAGTAGGTCTAACTAAATGGGTATTAGTAGATATATCTAAATGGGTATTAGTTGGTCTAACTAAATGGGTATTAGTAGGTCTAACTAAATGGGTATTAGTAGGTCTAACTAAATGGGTATTAGTAGGTCTAACTAAATGGGTATTAGTAGGTCTAACTAAATGGGTATTAGTGGGTCTAACTAAATGGGTATTAGTAGGTCTAACTAAATGGGTATTAGTAGGTCTAACTAAATGGGTATTAGTAGGTCTAACTAAATGGGTATTAGTAGGTCTAATTAAATGGGTATTAGTAGGTCTAACTAAATGGGTATTAGTAGGTCTAACTAAATGGGTATTAGTAGGTCTAACTAAATGGGTATTAGTAGGTCTAACTAAATTAGGGGTGCTAATACCTTCAGACTACACATTACTGATGCAATTGCACTCAAGAGGATGCTAAGACTGCTGTTGGGGAGTGGGACTATTACGAAGTGGAGTCGGATGTGTATGTCTTCAAAAATGGATATATAATTTATTAACAAGCAACACACATCAATCCGGATATGTATGTCAAGCAGAAATAAGTTCAATGATCAGTGTCAATGTGTTTCAATACACTCTCAAATGATACACAGCTCTGATTAGACTATCAGATGCGACACTAACACAGCCTCTACTCACTCTGTGTCTAAGCTCCAAAACACAACGTTTCTGCTTGTCCTTTTACACATATCAGTGGGTAACTGGGACATTTGCAGTTCAAATTAGGTGTTAAACAATGGATGGGTTAATGAATTTACCTTCTAAAAGCAGAGAACCATTCACACAGACCCAATACCTGTATTTTATATTCCTGTCCTTTGAGATATCCTATATTGTTTGACCACTTTACTTACACAATAAGTACCTGTGATAATACGCTGGCATGTTTTCAGAGGGCCATTGGAAAACATCACAGACGTTACTGCTCTGAAGGAAATATTTCACAACCTGCTCCAGTAGTGTTATTTCCAATGAAAATGTAACTCTGAATCCATTTACAACACAAGAAAGCTCAGCATCTCGCTGTAGTTCATTAGCAAAGTGGATATTAACAAGCATACTGAATATTGCAACAGGAGCACTGAAAATCCATGAAGGGAAACAGACAGGGTGCTAAATAGTGCAACCGGGTGGAAATGATTTGTTAGATCTTAAATACCATAATATTTGAGAATTTTACCCCTCCTTTAAAAAGCAAAACATGCTAAGTACTATGATAAAGAAAGCAATAATCATATGGACTTTCCTCAGAGCAGCCCAGGGTTGCTTACTTTGAAGTTCATGAGCAGAACTCTGCATGGGAATTTGCAGATGTGCAGTACCAAACTGCAGTGGTAAATAAAAGTTTAGAACATTCCCATACAATAGCCACACTGTTTGATGCATTCCCTTTGAAGAGTATTATTAATAGGCCTAAGCATGGCCATGTACAATATGTTAATACTTCATTTGTGTGTTGGAGTGTTATCTCTTGGGCCGCTGAGCTGAGGGGGCTGAGCTCTCAGGAGCAAGGTGCTGCCGCAGATAGGGGTCCGGCCGAGGTGACCTACATGAGCTCAGGGGCTGCAGAGGGGCCGGGAAGGGCCGGCGTCCTGTGAGGGTTGTCCTGCCAGATGGAGAATATTAAGTGGCTATGGGTCTGCAGGCATGTGTGCTCTCTCTGGCTCCTTGCTTGACAAGAATGATAGCTTTCATTTGAATGCTAAAGCTGCGGCTGTCCTCCCCAAGATGGATGAGGGGTCCCAGCTTCATCCCTCATACAATGGAGAGACCAAATTAAATGGTGGCCAAAAAGATAAAATAAAATTCATAACATACCATTTTTTTCTCTGTCCTTGAGTTGAAGGTTACTCTGAGTCTCCTGGTGAATGGGTAGAGGTAACTGCACTCTGCCAGATATGCAGAACAAGCTAACCTTATTGCTCTTTATATCATTAGTGGTTGTGTATACAGTGAATGCGGAGTCAATATTTTCACCGACTTTGCACTTTATATTCAATACAGTCATTTTTATATTCAGTGCAACTGCGATTTAAGCTTTTCATGCTGCACATTTGTCTTGTATTATACAAGGATTACATTAACCATAGGTAATATTCTGACAGTTTAAATTGGCTTTGAAAGTTCAGACTTCAAATCAAATTGTCACATGCGCAGAATACAGTGAAATGTTTACTTACAAGCCCCTAACCAACAATGCAGTTTAAAAAAATATGAATAAGAATAAGAAATAAAAGTAACAAGTAGTTAAAGAGCAGCAGTAAAATAACAATAGCGAGACTATATACAGAGGGTACCGGTACAGAGTCAATGTGCGGGGGCACCGGTTAGTCGAGGTAATTGAGGTAATATGTACATGTAGGCAGAGTTATTAAAGTGACTATGCATAGATAATAATAGAAAGTAGCAGCAGCGTAAAAGAGGGGGGGTGCAATGCAAATAGTAATTTGATTAGATGTTCAGGAGTCTTATGGCTTGGGGGTAGAAGCTGTTTAGAAGCCCCTTGGACTTAGACTTGGCGCTCCGGTACTACTTGCCATGCGGTAGCAGAGAGAACATCTCTGACAAGGCTGGCTAGAGTCTTCAACAATTTTGTGGGCCTTCCTCTGACACCGCCTGGTATAGAGGTCCTGGATGGCAGGAAGCTTGGCCCCAGTGATATACTGGGCCGTACGCACTACCCTCTGTAGTGCCTTGCAGTCGGAGGCCGAGCGGTTGCCATACCAGGCAGTGATGCAACCCATCAGGATGCTCTCGATGGTGCAGATGTAGAACCTTTTGAGGATGTGAGGACCCATGCCAAATCTTTTCAGTCTCTCGAGGGGGAATAGATTTTGTCGTGCCCTCTTCATGACTGTCTTGGTGTGCTTGGACCATGTTAGTTTGTCGGTGATGTGGACACCAAGGAACTTGAAGCTCTCAACCTGCTCCACTACAGCCCCGTCCATGAGAATGGGGACGTGCTCGGTCCTCCTTTTCCTGTAGTCCACAATCATCTCCTTTGTCTTGATCACGTTGAGGGAGAGGTTGTTTTTCTGGCACCACACGGCCAGGTCTCTGACCTCCTCCCTATAGTCTGTCTTGTCGTTGTTGGCGATCAGGACTACCACTGTTGAGTCATCGGCAAACTTAATGATGGTGTTGGAGTCGTGCCTGGCCGTGCAGTCATGAGTGAACTGGGAGTACAGGAGGGGACTGAGCACGCAACCCTGAGGGGCCCCTGTGTTGAGGATCAGCGTGGCGGGTGTGGTGTTACCTACCCTTATCACCTGGGGGGCGGCCCGTCAGGAAGTCCAGGATCCAGTTGCAGAGGGAGGTGTTTAGTCCCAGGGTCCTTAACTTATTGATGAGCTGTGAGGGCACTATGGTGTTTAACGCTGTGCTGTAGTCAATGAATAGTATTCTCAAATAGGTGTTCCTTTTATCCAGGTGGGAAAGGGCAGTGTGGAATACAATAGAGATTGCATCATCTGTGGATCTGTTAGGGCGGTATGCAAATTGGAGTGGGTCTAGGGTTTCTGGGATAATGGTATTGATGTGAGCCATGACGAGCCTTTCAAAGCACTTCATGGCTACAGATGTGAGTGCTACGATCGGTAGTCATTTAGGCAGGTTACCTTCGTGTTCTTGGGCACAGGGACTATGGTGGTCTGCTTAAAAAAAATGATTTTACAGACTCGGACAGGGAGAGGTTGAAAATGTCAGTGAAGACACTTGCCAGTTGGTCAGCGCATGCTCGCAGTACACGTCCTGGTAATCCGTCTGGCCCTGCGGCCTTGTGAATGTTGACCTGTTTGAAGGTCTCACTCACATCGGCTGTGGAGAGCGTGATCACACAGTCGTCCGGAACAGCCGGTGCTCTCATGCGTGTTTCAGTGTTATTTGCATCAAAGCAAGAAGTAGAAGTAGTTTAGCTCATCTGGTAGGCTTGTGTCACTGGGTAGCTCTCGGCTGTGCTTCCCTTTGTAGTCTGTAATGGTTTGCAAGCCCTGCCACATCCGACGAGTGTCGAAGCCGGTGTAGTACGATTCGATCTTAGTCCTGTATTGACACTTTGCCTGTTTGATGGTTCGTCGGAGGGCATAGCGGGATTTCTTATAAGCTTCCGGGTTAGAGTCCCGCTCCTTGAATGTGGCAGCTCTAGCCTTTAGCTCAGTGCGGATGTTGCCTGTAATCCATGGTTTCTGGTTGGGGTATGTACGTACGGTCACTGTGGGAACGACATTCTGAAATTATTATTTTTAACAAGTTGTTTCTTTTATGTTGGTTTAATGCTCTGGCAAAATAGATTATGCATTTTAACACAGAGAAGACATGCATTTTAGAACTTAAAGATATAATGAGTTTATCAGGCAGTTCAATCGCCTATATATTTCTATCACAAATACAGTTAAATCACCAATACAGTTCAATTACCAATACAGTTCAATCACCAATACAGTTCTGTCACCTATACAGTTCTGTCACCAATACAGTTCTGTCACCAATACAGTTCTGTCACCTATACAGTTCTGTCACCAATACAGTTCTGTCACCTATACAGTTCTGTCACCAATACAGTTCTGTCACCTATACAGTTCTGTCACCAATACAGTTCTGTCACCTATACAGTTCAATCACCAATACAGTTCTGTCACCTATACAGTTCTGTCACCAATACAGTTCTGTCACCTATACAGTTCAGTCACCAATACAGTTCTGTCACCTATACAGTTCAGTCACCAATACAGTTCTGTCACCAACACAGTTCTGTCACCCTTACAGTTCTGTCACCAACACAGTTCTGTCACCAACAAGTTCTGTCACCAATACAGTTCTGTCACCTATACAGTTCTGTCACCAACACAGTTCTGTCACCTATACAGTTCTGTCACCAATACAGTTCTGTCACCTATACAGTTCAGTCACCAACACAGTTCTGTCACCAACACAGTTCTGTCACCCTTACAGTTCTGTCACCAACACAGTTCTGTCACCAACACAGTTCTGTCACCAACACAGTTCTGTCACCTATACAGTTCTGTCACCAACACAGTTCTGTCACCAATACAGTTCTGTCACCTATACAGTTCAATCACCAATACACCAAGACAAGAGTGTGTTATGCTCCCTCAAACTGTAGACATGATAGTTTGACGTCATGATATTTCACTAAAGATACTCCAGCTAACCCTATACCATGAGGTGCAGCCAGCTTTTAAATACTGTATCTTATATAATGTACATTTGTCAGGGTATGTTCTAAAGTACAGGATACATTTCACTGCTCTTAACTAAACTCCAGGATATCAAATAAATTCAGTGCGCTCACATGTTTGTAGAGCATATCTCTAGATGATTTTATGTAATTAATCCACAGAGTTTTTACATTATCAAAGTGGCCCATCATTATTCAGCCCACTGCTGTATTCCATACTCTGCTAACTGTCCTGCTAATACAAGTCTCTTGAGATCTAAAGTGGTTCTAATTTACACATCTTCTACTGTTCTCAGACTGAAATTGTGTGTGTGTGTGTGTGTGTGTGTGTGTGTGTGTGTGTGTGTGTGTGTGTGTGTGTGTGTGTGTGTGTGTGTGTGTGTGTGTGTGTGTGTGTGTACTCAAATCTTTAAAAGATTAAAGATGACATAATCTTGTTTTAAAATGATCAAACTCATTGCTAGGGCTCCCACAGGCTAAGTGATTACAGTATATCATATAATGACATTTGTAAATTATGTTTGTGGAAGAGTTTTGCTGGGACTGAAACAGCTCTATTCTATTTGCATGGATTACTGATCTTGTCAACATTAGTCATTAAGAGAAGCTGTGTAATCTTCAATATGTTTATTTTCTCCCCCCTGTCTGTCCTCTCAATGTGTGCTTGTTCTTTTGCAGCTCTCCTCACAACCAGACCCCCAAAGGTCCTGTTCCCCACTGAGAGACAGACCAGTGTTATAGATGTCCAACCGGGTAAGTCTTCCCCATGGGGCCAGTGCTAACTCTCTCCTCTCCATAGAGCAGACAAGTGTAATTATAGACTGCAACAGTCAGGGGCTCCTTGCTGCTTTCTCTCCAACCGGGCTGGCCCGTTCTTCAAAACACATTTTACTGCAGTGCCTTTTGGCTGGGGATACAGGACCATGGCTATGTCAATATAGTTTTGGAGCTCTGTTTGTTGGAATGTCCTCTACTGAAAAGCAGCCGAGTGATCACCACCACTGCATTCCAATGCCTCAGTCAACCCCATTAAAAGGAGGTGTTGCAATCAGCCAAATATGCCTTTGGGGGAATTTGCTATACATAAATCTGGGGGCTAATAGAAAGTGTAATACATAAGGCAGGCAGAGAGAACAGAACACAGCAGCAACACTGGCATGCAGGATTCCCCTGACCCTCTGTCCATATTTAATGATGTACTTGTTCTAACCTGGGGGAGGTGCCCGGCCGTCACCAACCTCCCATTCTCCAAACTCTCAGCTCATTCTCCTTACACAATGTACTGTAGCCGTTTTAATAGGGGGGCCAAATCCACTGGGATCAGAGAAAACAACACAATTATTTGAAATCTGTGTAAATTTCACTCAATTTTAAACATTTTACCAGAACATTACCACCACATATTCATACTACAGTGTGCTTTCAACACTAGCCATGCAAAAAGCCCTGCCTGCGAAATATACAAACACTATTCAAATCTTACTCTGGAGCTCAGTGCCAGTTGACAATAACAAAACAAGTGTGAGGAAGGCATATTTAAGCTGTCGAGTCAGGGTCAATTGTAGGCCATTATTTCACATGCATCAACACAGAGACTGGGAGGAGACAGCTGAAGAGCCAAGGAGATTCTTCTTCCTCTTCTTCTACTTCACCTTTTGGTATTTAAATAATACACTTCACTTATCAGCTGGCTCCGAGATGACTGTTGGACTTGCGCTCTATTGCCTCGTGCAGTGTTCACATGTCATTTTACTGTGTTTAATTTGGGCTTTTGTTAGCCTAACTTTACAGATACGGTAATTGTCTACTTTAAGCCAAGGTTGTGTTTAGTGGGTGATTGGCACTTGGAACACCAATTACCCCCAGTGTTCACTGTTCAGTGGTCTTGCTAGAGGCTGTTAGGTTGTTTCTTAAATTATGTGTATTTTTCCCCAGTATCAAAAAAAACCCTGTTAACTAAGCATGCATAGTAGCTTTCTGGATACTACACAAACTGGACCTTATGCCTTGCTTTACAACCCAGCCAGGACATTAAATCGCAGTTCTTCCTATTGAACACAGTGACTTTTTCATGTGTCTGAAGGCTCTGTAGGGAACAATAAATATCCTTACTGCGTTACCATTCTCAATCGTTACCTTTCTCTACGTGGTTATAATATTTCTGATAGGATGAAGAGTCGAGCAGCCCCAACCCAATTAACCTTAATAGAGTTAGCAGTCTGTATAACACAGCATAAATCTCTCTCATCCAGCAAGCCCCCTGCTCCCTACAATGGATTTCATACCTTCTGTCACAGACATTCCATCCGTGCGCATCAGGATTTACTGAGTGTCTGGGCATCTGGAGATAGAGCCCCTGTTAACTTAGATTATAATGATGCTACTTGCTCCTACAATATTGTCAACTTCTCTTGATTTATGTTGTTATTATTTTCACATTCTGCAATGGGTACAAGGATTTTGTATTGAGTTTTACTATTTGATATGAAAAAAAGGCTATTTTATGTTAAGCAATTTGTGTGAATGAAGACGAGAGAGGGAACAGGGAATGGGCTGCTTGAAGGAGATTAAGTATTGGTCTGAAGGATCCCTTCTCCCTCTGGGGCGCTGGTCATTTACACTGAGCTGGGCACGCTAATAACAAAATGATATGTACAGATTTGTTACCACCAACATTCAGCCATGACTATACCCAGTCTGTTAATGTAATTGTGACATTCTCAGCAAGCATGCTTATTTATGTTTCAAGAGACCTAACAGTTTGAATGAAGTCCTTTTTCACACGTGCGCAGTATCATATCCAATCCCCATCTAATCAAATAAAAAATGAGGTTTTAACTGCTTCTCTTCAAATGGGAAAAACAGCAATGCCCCCTTAAAAAGGAAAGGGCTCCCTGACAAGAACCTGTAGCCCCACAAAATTGGTAATTAATTGTTGTGCGGCGGGCGCTGTGGTGAGTTCTGGCGGCTGGACCATTAGGCCACAGCTGTCAGTGTTTATTAGCTGAGGAGACGCTAAGTGCAGGGAAGATTTAATAGCTCCATAGAAATCAGCTCCCCCGTATCCTTTACACGAGAAGGACCTATTATTATCCCCATGGCGCCTGATTAGCCGCCGGAGCATCTGAGAGGAGTGACACAATAAAGGACTGAGGAGAGGAGAGAGATGCTGTGCGTCTGTGGATCTGCCTACTCTCCATGGACAGCCTCACGCTGTGGATGGACCCTTCAGCAGAGGAGGACGAGAGGAGAGGCCATATTAAGACACAACTTCTGAGATTACACTCAGGCTTCTGACTGGATGGATCCACTGTGGAAGGGGAGGGGTGGGGAGGGAGAGAGGGGGGAGTGTTAGCACGATATTCCAGGAAAGCACATTATTCATCAGAAAAGGGAATATTGTTTTTGCGTTAATGTCATATCATGAGGAAAATCCTTATATAGGTTGTCTTGACGTCCGGTGTGCAATAACCCAAAATGGCAGATCATAAATAGCGGTGTTGATTGAACGCCACATTCCTTCTTATTCACCTTGATCTAATCACAGGGTCGATGACAAACGGACAGTGTCATCCTCACGTTGGCCATTCCAGTTATGTGATGCCTTCAGTTCTCCCACAGAGCACCGAGCATGGCTCCAGCATCTCCTGCTTCTGCTTGGCACTTCAGTTTCATCAAATATGTCTCTGTAATGCAGTGTCTGGGTATTTATGCTTGATATAAATACCCCAAGAGTGACAGGAATCATCCCGTTGAGTGCAGAGAGAGCTGAGAATCAGAATGAGTAATGGCAGAGCGATGGTGCTCTGAGAAGGAACATCTCTCTCTCACTATCAATTGTCATCAGAGTTGGTTGCAAGACCCATACATATGTTAATGAGCTGTTTTTGCTTCTGAATTGAAGGGAGGGGGAGAGAATGAGAGGACAGGGACAGAATCCCCCTGTGTGTATCTGAGTACTACAGAATCAAGACATAATACTTAACATTGATAAACCACAGGGTATTATGGCAGTAAAATTAGCTTTGCCTTCAGATCATTGTTTTGGGTGTGTTTGCAGTGTGTTTATTCCCATGTTAGCCTCTAGCAGTGGCTCATTCCTCTGCTTGGAGCTAGAGTATAACCAGAACCCTATATTTAGAAACATAACTCTCACAATAAAAGGCTCTGTATAAAGCCATAGCTTTGTTGATTTGAGTGGGCTTTCTGAATCTGAGGCCCAGCATATTGCTGATTCGAGAGTGATTTGTTAATTTGATGATGTACTTTTAATGCCAGTTTAACTTTGAAGTTGCCATATATGGTATATTTTCATTTGTTTCAAACAATGTGTGTAGGCCACAGTAGTATATCAAATGTATGAGGATTTATGAGTAGAAAAAAGATGATCAAGCCAAGGAAGAACAAAGACAGTGATCATCATGCATGTTTCATTCCAAAACCCACATCTACAGTTGCATTTTAATGTCATTCTGTTTCCCAAAATATACTTGCCAATTAAAGCTGTCACTTTTTTTGTGACTATTTCAGAAAGGTCTGCTGATTTTCTGTCTACAATAGCAAGGCACACAGCAAATTTGCAAGTGTTAAAATCTCGGTTTAAAGGTAAAAGTGTTGAGTGTTATATCTCAGTGTTGATTCTAGTGGGGTTAACACCAGTGGGATTGAAATTGACTCCACGTGCACTGAATAAATGAAGTGTTATTTAAATTACAGTGGAATCAACACTGTGTGGTGTTGTTGTTACTCGACTGTGTTAGTTCATTTACGTTAACTCTCTGAGTGAAAAAGACGTGGGAGGGGCCTCATTGGCATTCTTCCCAGAATGCTTTGTTGCAGGTAGATTTTTAGAATAGTTTTAATATATGCATGTTTCTGCATGCACAGATGCATGTATTATATATTATTATTATTACTATACAAAGACAAATAACTTACCTTTTTATAAACTAATCCAATCTGTAAGGGGTTGAGTTTATTACACCTGTTACTGAGATGGTTCATCCAGTTTAGATGATTTAGGTAGGCTTGGTTATCAAGACCTCCATCAGTCATTCGGAATGCAGGTTGTGGGTGATAAACTATTGTAGTTGTTGGATATCCGACAGGAATTACTAATCACTTCATAAAGCAGAATATTGTGACTTGGAGGTCTGATGTGGACCATGAGACAACATTTCCAGACCACAAAATGGAGGATAAATAGGCCATAAGTAAAGGCCTTGTGAAATGTACAATATATGGCCATTACGGGTTTACTTTGAATTCAAACACATTCACTTAGGCATTCACTTGGTAAAGGCTTTAGGACTAGAAGTTATTGAATGCAACAACCATGTGTCTGTCACAAACAAACACAGCCATATCTGTGACATTCACTTGAAAGGCATGCTGGGAAATATGCAAATACGACTTTACAACCTACAATGTTGCCCCTCCCCCCACAGAAATACTGTAACACCACATGTGTTATTCCCTAACACTAAAAAAGTGTAACATCATCAGCTTTAATAATTTAAGTGTAATTTAAGTTGGCATTTGCAACACCCATGGTGTTATGGATCCAAAACTCCAACACAGGGGTGTTACTTTGAAAAGTGTTAGTTTAACAATATTTCGGGGGGTCACATGTAATTTCTAAGAAAGTGTTACATTTTACACTGTGAGTGTTAAAATTCTAATCTCAACTTTGCTGTGCAGCAAGGCATGGACAATAGCCAACAGGATATCACAGTATCATTCTAATTGCAGGGGGAATATTTCAATTGTTTAGCTGTCTTGGTCTTTCTATAATTAAAGATTGCGAAGCTGGTGTATGGAACCCCAAGGAGGTCCCATTCCTCATGACTTCTCTCTAGTCAGTCAAAGATAAACTCCACATGGCAGTTTGCTAAAATGAAAGCACGTCATCAGAGTGCGACGTATGTTTGTTGTTGTTGAATGCTGTCGAACGCTGAAACCTAAATTTAAGACCTCGGTTTTAAAGCTGTTTTTATATACTTTTATTTTATTTTGAATCGTGCGGCTCAGTTGGTCAAAATTTCTGTGAGCGCTGCTATCTGTCCCGGGATCCTTCCAGATTCCGTATAGGGAGAGAGACGCGAAAGCCCAGCTAGCCTAGTTGGCTCGGCGGTCTCAAATGGAGTCCGTTATTGAATGTTTCCAGCATTGCAGGAGCTGTGTTTACTTTGCTTTGTTCCTGGACAATGTGGACCGCGCTGACTTTCAATGTAGCAACGGGCTTGCTTGCGGAGGACTACAGGAGCGAAAAAGCTACTCTTAGCAAGCAAGTAGCAAACCTACATAAGCTACTGGGGAACCCACTCCCACCTACTTTTTCTTTCACTTCCACCCCAGTAACCGGACGCCGCTCTGGTCTGGTGGACCGCAGCCGTGTCGGCTCTCCACAGCCGACTGGCTGGTGCTAGGCAGGGATCCATCCCCGAAGGGGTCTCCCCCTTCCCTGGAGAACAAAGCTGATCTCGACCCAACCAACCAGCCAAGGAGGTACGTCACTCGCCGTGGAAGTTGAAGAAGGCATCCTCTGGCAACGGGGGTCTCCATGGAAATGTTGAGCCTGGAACTGACACAGACCAGAAACAGCTTTGCCGCTCTGGATCCAGAGGTTCTGGCGCCTTCGTCCTTGGTGGCTTCCCATTCAAGATCAGATCCAAAGGTACCTGCGTCTTCGTCCTCGGCTCTGTCTCCCTCTCCGATGGCTTCTACCTCGAGTTCAGATCCTCGGAGCTCACTAGACCGTGAGGCTGCTTGAGAGACCGGCCCATTCAACATCATCAGCTGTCATCGTAAGCACTATGGTGAGAAACATATCAGTCCCCAAGGCCAAAACCCTGTGCTACCCAGGAGCACGAGTACAGGACATAACAAGGCTGCTTCTGACTGTTCTACCACAGATTCAGGGACCTGACACTGTCGTAGTCCATGTGGGGTCAAACGACATCAGGAGGGCTAGCTCGGATCATTTGAAAATGGATTTTAAAGAACTGATTTTAGCAAAAAAATACTCCAAAAAACTGCCAATAATTTCAGGTCCAGTACCATCGTTGGGCCACGGGTGTGAAAGATTCAGCAGACTGCTTTCATTACACATCTGGCTAAAAGACTACTGTAGCTCTGCTGGAGTCACTTTTATTGATAACTTTGACACCTTCTGGAAACAGAAGATACTCTACAGGAATGACGGAGTCCATCCAAATCATCTTGGCTTCTGGACTCTGTCCACGCATTTCAAGGCAGCGTTGAAACAATGACTGGTAAATGATCCAAGACCAGCTCAGTTAATCCCTACCTTTGTGAAAATGAGTCGTCATAATGCTGCATCAATGTACATGATCTTAGGGGCATTGGCAAACACAATGTAAGTAATTTAATTTATGTACCCCTAATTGCACCGAATATATCTGTTTATCCTACAGCTATTGTAAGCAGTAATCATGAGCCTATAAACCAGAGTTAGTACTGAGGTGATGTGCAATAGTAGGAAGACCACTTTATGCAGCTCACCCTGCACTATCAGCTCCAATGTAAATAACATGAGTAAGTCTACCTCTGATAAGCTTCCCAGCAAAGCATTAAAAACAATCACGCAACCCAGAAAAGTGCTAAAAATAGCCCATATTAACATACTATTGAAGTCGGAAGTTTACATACACCTTAGTCAAATACATTTAAACTCAGTTTTTCACAATTCCTGACATTTAATCCAAGTAAGAATTCACTGTTTTAGGTCAGTTAGGATCACCACTTTATTTTAAGAATGTGAAATGTCAGAATAATAGTAGAGAGAATGATTTATTTCAGCTTTTATTTCTTTCATCACATTCCTAGTGGGTCAGAAGTTTACGTACACTCAATTACTATTTGGTAGCATTGCCTTTAAATTCTTTAACTTGGCTCAAACATTTCGGGTAGCCTTCCACAAGCTTCCCACAATAAGTTGTGTGATTTTTGGCCCATTCCTCCTGACAGAGCTGGTGTAACTGAGTCAGGTTTGTAGACCCAATTGCGACCAAGCTTTAACTTCCTGACTGATGTCTTGAGATGTTGCTTCAATATATCCACATAATTTTCCTGCCTCATGATGCCATCTATTTTGTGAAGTGTACCAGTCCCTCCTGCAGCAAAGCACCCCCACAACATGATGCTGCCACCCCCGTGCTTCACGGTTGGGATGGTGTTCTTCGGCTTGCAAGCCTCCCCCTTCTTCCTCCAAACATAACGATGGTCATTATGGCCAAACAGTTCTATTTTTGTTTCATCAGACCAGAGGACATTTCTCCAAAAAGTATGATCTTTGTCCCCATGTGCAGTTGCAAACCGCAGTCTGGCTCTTTTATGGCAGTTTTGGAGCAGTGGCTTCTTCCTTGCTGAGCGGCCTTTCAGGTTATGTCGATATAGAACTCGTTTTACTGTGGATATAGATACTTTTGTACCTGTTTCCTCCAGCATCTTCACAAGGTCCTTTGCTGCTGTTCTGTGATTGATTTGCACTTTTCGCATCAAAGTATGTTCATCTCTAGGAGACATAACGCATCTCCTTCCTGAGCGGTATGACGGTTGCGTGGTCCCATGATGTTTATACTTGCGTACTATTGTTTGTACAGATGAACGTTGTACTTTCAGGCGTTTGTAACTTGCTCCCAAGGATGAACCCGTCTTGTGGAGGTCTACAATAGTTTTTCTGAGGTCTTGGCTTATTTCTTTTGATTTTACCATGATGTCAAAGAGGCACTGAGATTTGAAGGGAGGCCTTGAAATACATCCACAGGTACACCTCCAATTGACTCAAATTATATCAATATCAAAAATATCAAAAATTATATCAATTAGCCTATCAGAAGCTTCTAAAGCCATGACATCATTTTCTGGAATTTTCCAAGCTGTTTAAAGGCACAGTCAACTTAGTGTATGTAAACTTCTGACCCACTGGAATTGTGATACAGTGAATTATAAGTGAAATAATCTGTTTGTAAACAATTGTTGGAAAAATTACTTGTGTCATGCACGAAGTAGATGTCCTAACCGACTTGCCAAAACTATAGTTTGTTAACAAGAAATTTGTGGAGTTGAAAAACTAGTTTTAATGACTCCAACCTAAGTGTATGTAAACCTCCGACTTCAACTGTATGTAGCTTAAGAAACAAGGTCCATGAAGTCAATAACTTGCTTGTAACAGATGACATTCATATTCTGACAATCTCTGAAACTCACTTAGATAATACCTTTGATGATACAGTGGTAGCAATACATGGTTCTAACATCTACAGAAAAGACAAATGCCAACGGAGGTGGTGTTGCGGTCTATATTCAGAACCACATTCCTGTAAAGCTTAGAGACGATTTAATGTTAAATACTGTTGAAGTAATATGGCTACAGGTTCATCTGCCTCACCTTAAGCCCATTCTTGTGGGAAGCTGCTATAGACCACCAAGTGCTAACAGTCAGTATCTGAATAATATGTGTGAAATGCTTGATAATGTATGTGGTATCAACAGAGAAGTATATTTTCTGGGTGATTTAAATATTGACTGGCTATCATCAAGCTGCCCACTCAGGAATAAAATTCAAACTGTAACCAGTGCCTGCAACCTGGATCAGGTTGTCAGTCAACCTACCAGGGTAGTTACAAGCAGCACAGGAATTAAATCATCAACATGTATTGATCACATCTTTGATAACGCTGCAGATATTTGCTTTAAAGCAGTATCCAAATCCATAGGATGTAGTGATCACAATATAATAGCCACATCTAGGAAAACCAAAGTTCCAAAGGATGGGCCTAATATAGTGTATAAGAGGTCATACAATAAGTTTTGTTGTGATTCATATGTTGATGATGTAAATAATATTTGCTGGTCTGTGGTGTGTAATGAGGAGCAAACAGACGCTGCACTTGACGCATTTATGAAACTACTTATTCCAGTTACTAATAAGCGCGCACCCATTAAGAAAATGACTGTAAAAACTGTTAAATCCCTTTGGATTGATGAGGAATTGAAAAATTGTATGCTTGAGAGGGATGAGGCAAAAGGTATGGCAATTAAGTCTGGTAGCCCAACTGATTGGCAAACGTATTGCAAATTAAGAAATCATGTGACTAAACTAAATTTAAATTAACTACACTATGAAACAAAGATAAATTATATAAAGAATGATAGTAAAAAGCTTTGGGGCACCTTAAATAAATAAAAAAATGGGAAAAATCCAACTCGGCTCCTTCATTCATTGAGTCAGATGGCTCATTCAGATGGCTCATGCCGTAAGCTTTGAGCTTTGCATCGGATCATCGCTGCTATCTAGCTGCTACCGAGTGGCTATAGTGGCTAATGCCCCTGCCCCGAAGCTAGCACCTGTTAGCCGTGAGCCAGGCGCATCTCCCGGCTAGCAAACGAAATTACTACAACTACAATACCTCTTTCGCCATCTGGCTTGGATCCTTTGTCAACATGGCGCCCCGCCGTACCACCACGACTGGTCTGCCGACGGAACTCCATCCGCTGTGCCCTCAACCGGCCTTTGCCGGACGTCGGAGCAGACGCTTCTACTAACCCCGGCCTGCTAACTTTAAACGCTGTGTCTGGCTTTATGTCTCTCTCAAATGTCAATATGCCTTGTATACTGTTGTTAAGGATAGTTATCATCTTTTTAGTTTACTGCGGAGCCCCTAGTCCCACTCAACATGCCTCAGATACATCCTTTGTCCCACCTCCCACACATGCGGTGACCTCACCCAGCATAACTAGCGTGTCCAGAGATGCAACTTCTTTTATCATCACTCACTGCCTGGGTTTACCTCCACTCTACCCGCACCCCACCATACCCCTGTCTGTACATTATGCCCTGAATCTTGGTTTCATGCATGTCAACATCAGAAGCCTCCTCCCAAAGTTTGTTTTACTCACTGCTTTAGCACACTCCGCCAACCCTGATGTCCTTGCCGTGTTTGAATCCTGGCTTAGGAAGGCCACCAAAAATTCAGAGATTTCCATACCCAACTACAACATTTTCCGTCAAGATAGAACTGCCAAAGGGCTAGGAGTTGCAATCTACTTCAGAGATAGCCTGCAAAGTTCTGTCATACTTTCCAGGTCTGTGCCTAAACAGTTCGAGCTTCTAATTAAAAAAATGAATGAATGAATCTCTCCAGAAATAAGTCTCTCACTGTTGCCGCCTGTTATAGACCCCCTCAGCTCCCAGCTGTGCCCTGGACACCATATGTGAATTGATTGCCCCCCATCTATCTTCAGAGTTTGTTCTGTTAGGTGACTGGGATATGCTTAACACCCCGGCAGTCCTACAATCTAAACTAGATGCCCTCAATCTCACACAAATCATCAAGGTAACCACCAGGTACAACCCTAAATCTGTAAACATGGCCACCCTCATAGACATTATCCTGACCAACTTGCCCTCCAAATACACTTCTGCTGTTTTCAATCAGGATCTCAGCGATCACTGCCTCATTGCCTGCATCTGCTATGGGTCCGCGGTCAAACGACCACCCCTCATCACTGTCAAACGCTCCCTAAAACACTTCTGCGAGCAGGCCTTTCTAATCGACCTGGCCGGGGTATCCTGGAAGCATATTGACCTCATCCCGTCAGTCGAGGATGCCTGGTCGTTCTTTAAAAGTAATTTCCTCACCATCTTAAATAAGCATGCCCCTTACAAAAAAATGTAGAACTCCCCCCCTTACAAAAAATTGGTTCACTCCAGACCTGACTGCCCTCGACCAGCACAAAAACATCCTGTGGCGGACTGCACTAGCATCAAATAGTCCCTGCAATATGCAACTTTTCAGGGAAGTCAGGAAAGCAAAGACTAGCTTTTTCAAGCAGAAATTTGCATCCTGTAGCTCTAACTCCAAAAAGTTTTGGGACACTGTAAAGTCCGTGGAGAATAAGAGCACCTCCTCCCAGCTACCCACTGCACTGAGGCTAGGTAACACTGTCACCACCGATAAATCCACAATAATCGAGAATTTCAATAAGCATTTCTCAACGGCTGGCCATGCCTTCCTCCTGGCTACCCCAACCCCGGCCAACAGCTCCGCACCCCCCGCAGCTACTTGCCCAAGCCTCCCCAGCTTCTCCTTCACCCAAATCCAGATCGCAGATGTTCTGAAAGAGGACCCGTACAAATCAGCTGGGCTAGACAATCTGGACCCTCTCTTTCTAAAATTATCCACCGCCATTGTTGCAACCCCTATTACCGGTCTGTTCAACCTCTCTTTCATATCGTCCGAGATCCCTAAAGATTGGAAAGCTGCCGAGGTCATCCCCCTCTTCAAAGGGGGTGACATTCTAGACCCAAACTGTTACAGACCTATATCCATCCTGCCCTGCCTTTTCTGAAGTCTTCGTAAGCCAAGTGAACAAACAGATCACTGACCATTTCGAATCCCACCGTACCTTCTCCGCTGTGCAATCCGGTTTCCGAGCTGGTCACGGGTGCACCTCAGCCACGCTCAAGGTACTAAGCGATATCATAACCGCCATGGATAAAAGACAGTACTGTGCAGCCGTCTTCATCGACCTGGCCAAGGCTTTCGTCTCTGTCAATCACCGTATTCTTATCGGCAGACTCAATAGCCTTGGTTTCTCAAATGACTGCCTCGCCTGGTTCACCAACTACTTCTCAGATAGAGTTCAGTGTGTCAAATCGGAGGGCCTGTTGTCCTGACCTCTGGCAGTCTCTATGGGGGTACCACAGGGTTCAATTCTCGGGCCGACTCTTTTCTCTGTATATATCAATGTTGTCGCTCTTGCTGCAGGTGATTCCCTGATCCACCTCTACGCAGACGACACCATTCTCTATACATCTGGCCCTTCTTTGGACACTGTGTTAACTAACCTCCAAACGAGCTACAATGCCATACAACACTCCTTCTGTGGCCTCCAACTGCTCTTAAACGCTAGTAAAACCAAATGCATGCTTTTCAACCGTTCGCTGCCCGCACCCGCCTGCCCTACTAGCATCACTACTCTGGACGGTTCTGACTTAGAATATGTGGACAGCTACAAATACCTAGGTGTCTGGCTAGACTGTAAACTCTCCTTGCAGACTCACATTAAACATCTCCAATCCAAAATCAAATCTAGTATCGGCTTCCTATTTTGCAACAAAGCCTCCTTCACTCACGTCGCCTAATATACCCTCGTAAAACCGACTAAACTAAAACTATCCTACCGATCCTCGACTTTGGCGATGTCATTTACAAAATAGCTTCCAATACTCTACTCAGTAAACTGGATGCAGTCTATCACAGTGCCATCCGTTTTGTCACCAAAGCCCCTTATACCAACACTGTGACCTGTATATCAGTCGGCTGGCCCTCGTTACATATTCGTTGCCAGACCCACTGGCTCCAGGTCATCTATAAGTCTATGCTAGGTAAAGCTCCGCCTTATTTTAGCTCACTGGTCACGATAACAACACGCACCCGTAGCACGTGCTCCAGCAGGTATATCTCACTGGTTATACCCAAAGCCAACACCGCCTTTGGCCGCCTTTCCTTCCAGTTCTCTGCTGCCAATGACTGGAACGAATTGCAAAAATCGCTGAAGCTGGAGACTTACATTTCCCTCACTAAATTTAAACATCAGCTATCTGAGCAGTTAACCGATCGCTGCAGCTGTACATAGCCCATCTGCAAATAGCCCACCCAATCTACCTACCTCATCCCCATATTGTTTTTATTTACTTTTCTGCTCTTTTGCACACCAGTATTTCTACTTGCACATCATCATCTGCTCATTTATCACTCCAGTGTTAATTTTCTAAATTGTAATTACTTCACTATTATGGCCTATTTATGGTCTTACCTCCTCACGCCATTTGCACACACTGTATATAGACTTTCTTTTTTTTCTATTGTGTTATTGACTGTACACTTGTTTATTCCATGTGTAACTATGTGTTTGTGATAAAATGCTGGGTTCGTTGTCTGAGTCAGGCGCAGGACACAGGTTTGAGAAAAACACAAAAGTCTTTACTCAAAAAATTATACAAAACCGGAATATCTCCAACAAGGAAACATAACGTATAGAGAAAACCCTCCAACACACACGGTAACACAAAACAATCACGGACAAAACAGAAAGGTAGACGAGAGGGTAAATAAGGAACATAATAAGGGAATAGAAATCAGGTGTGCGTAATCAAGACAAAACAAAAGGAAAAAGGAAACATGGATCGGTGATGACTAGAAAGCCGGTGACGTCGACCGCCGAACGCTGCCCGAACAAGGAGAAGATCCGACCTCAGCCGAAGTCGTGACAGTGTTGTTGTTTGTGTCACACTGCTTTGCTGTAACTTGTTCTCAACTAGCCTACCTGGTTAAATAAAGGTGAATAATAAAGGTGAATTTTAATTCATCACAAAGCCCACTGCAAACTATTTTAATGACATTTTCATTGGCAAGATAAGCAAACTTGGGGATGACATGCCAGCAACAAACACTGACACTACACATTCAAGTTTATTGGACCAAATTATGACAGACAAGATTTGTATTTTTGAATTCCGTAATGTCAGTGTGGAAGAGGTGAAACAATTATTGGTGTCTATCAACAATGACAAGCCACCAGGGTCTGACAATCTGGATGGAAAATTACTGAGGATAATAGCAGACGATATTGCCACTCCTATTTGCCACATCTTCAATTTAGGCCTACTAGAGAGCATGTGCCCTCAGGCCTGGAGGGAACCTAAAGTCATTCTGCTACCCAAGAATAGTTAAGCCGCCTTTACTGGCTCATATAGCCAACCAATCAGCCTGTTACCAACCCTTAGTAAACTTCTGGAAGAAATTGTGTTTGACCAGATACAATGCTATTTCACGGTAAACAAATTGACAACATAGTTTCAGCATGCTTATAGGGAAGGATACTCAACAAGCATAGCACTTACACAAATGACTGATGATTGGCTGAGAGAAATTGATGACAATATGATTGTGGGGGCTGTCTTGTTAGACTTCAGTGCAGCTTTTGACATAATCGATCATAGTCTGCTGCTGGAAAAACATATGTGTTATGGCTTTACACCCCCTGCTATAATGTGGATAAAGAGTTACTTGTCTAACAGAACACAGATGGTGTTCTTTAATGGAAGCATCTCAAATTTAATCCAGTTAGAATCAGGAATTCCCCAGGGTAGCTGTTTAGGCCCCTTGCTTTTTCTTTTTTTTTACTCACGACATGCCACTGACTTTGAGTAAAGCCAGAGTGTCTATGTATGTGGATGACTCAACACTATACACGTCAGCTACTACAGTGACTGAAATGGCTGCAACACTCAACAAAAAGCTGCTGTTTGTTTCAGAGTGGGTGGCAAGGAATAAGTTAGCCCTAAATATTTCTAAAACTAAACGCATTGTATTGGGAACAAAACACTCACTAAACCCTAAACGTCAACTAAATCTTGTAATAAATAATGTGGAAATTGAGCAGGTTGAGATGACTAAACTGCTTGGAGTAACCCTAGATTGAAAACTGTCATGGTCAAAACATATTGATGCAGTAGTAGCTAAGATGGGGTGAAGTCTGTCTATAATAAAGTGAGTCTGTGCCTTCTTAAGAACACTATCAACAAGGCAGGTCCTACAGGCCCTAGTTTTGTCGCACCTTGACTACTGTTCAGTCGTGTGGTCAGGTGCCACAAAAAAGGACTTGGCTCTGAACTGCAATTGGCTCTGAACAGAGCAGCACGGCTGGCCCTTGGATGTACACAGAGAGCTAATATTAATAATATGCATGTCAGTCTCTCCTGGCTGAAAGTGGAGGAGAGATTGACTTCGTCACTACTTTTATTAATGAGACATGTTGAATGCACTGAGCTGTCTCTCGAAACTACTGGCACACAGCTCGGACACCCATGGGGTAACCCACAAGACATGCCACAAGAGGTCTCTTCACAGTCCCCAAGTCCAGAACAGACTATGGGAGGCACACAGTACTACATAGAGCCATGACTACATGGAACTCTGTTCCACATCAAGTAACTGACGCAAGCAGTAAAAGTATATTTAAAAAAAAAAAAAAAAAGATTAAAAAACACCTTATGGAACAGCGGGGACTGTGAAGCAACACAAACATTGGCACAGACACATGCATACACACACACACACTTACACGATAACATACGCACTATGCATACACATGGATTTAGTACTATAGATATGTGTTTGTTGTGGAGTAGGGGCCTGAGGGCACACCGTGTGTTATGGAATCTGTGATTGTATTGTATGTTTTTAAAATTGTGTAAACTTAATTTTGCTGGACCCCAGGAAGAGTAGCTGCAGCTTTGGTAGCAGCTAATGGGGATCCATAATAAATACAAATACAAAAAGGATAGAGCACATAGGCTACTGCCCATGACCATAGTCCATAATGACTTTCAGCAATTCAATTAAAATGTGTTATCTCTCTCGGTCATATAAAGAGTGTGAACCTCAACCGAGCATTGTAATGAACCTCATTTGTCGTGTCAGTCAGACCTACTGTACGTTCTCTTTCGTCCATAATTAAGCCACTGTCTTCAAAGCCTTGATAAATACTAATTACCCTCTTAACATCTGAAAAACATCATTATTCAGTATCGTATATGTATGTTTTTCTCCTGGTTGCTAGAGCACATCGACAGGCTCTCTCTGTGTCTGCTGTTAGTTTACAGATGCACCAGTCGGATGGCCAGTAATAGAAGAAGAAAGGCAGCTAATTAGTGTTTTAATGACTTGTGATGCCGTGACAGGGGCTTCTCTCCTCAGCAGCACAGAGAGCAGCCATGAGAGCTCTATGAGGGATGCGTAAAGAAGTCCAACCTTCCAAGTCCTTTCATGTTGCGTGCGCTGCCTGCTAAGTATACAGCAACTCATCTAGAGTGCGGAGGAGACAGTGTGTATTGTGTATGGATGGGAAATAGCTAGCTCTTCTATCACAGTCATTGACATGTGGGAAATTAACTCATGAAAATCACCTCTGTGGCCAGATATGTTGAAGTTCCCAGCTGTCTTTAATTGCTATGATAGAGTGTGTAAAGTACTATCTTCAGATGTAGTTCCACTGTCTCTACCTTGTTACATCCTGCATGATGTGTTACTATGTTGTTTATGAATATGGTTAGCATTTGTTTATTTACATTTATCCTTCAGTGTAACACTTTTAATGGGGGTTAGCACCATCAACCTCTTTGACAGATGTTTGAATCGGACTCTCCTCCCACATCGGTTTATCCTCTTCCACCCACCACACACATACACACACACAACACACACACACACACACACACACACCACTTCTCTATCAGTCAGTTTGCGTTGCAGGAGGCCTTAATGGCTAGTCAAGCTCATCACCAGGATCACTCACCCTCCCCCAGGTCTCCCAGCTGGAAGTAAATCTCCCAAATCTTTCTATATCCTTTGACAGAAAAGAACACAGGAAATATAATGGAATTAAATGACCTGTCTGTCACCCTGGGCGAGAGCAATCAACTTTTTGTGCACTATTCCAGAGTGGGTGGGTATTAGATAAATAGCATGGTGCCCAGGGAATGGGTACTGGGCATGTGTCACGTTCCTGACCTGTTTTCTCTTGTTTTTGTATGTGTTTAGTTGGTCAGGGCGTGAGTTGGGGTGGGCATTCTATGTTATGTGTTTCTATGTTTAGGTCGTTTGTAATTAGCCTTATATGGTTCTCAATCAGGGACAGGTGTTTGACGTTTCCTCTGATTGAGAACCATATAAAGGTAGGCTGTTCACACTGTTTGTTGGTGGGTGGTTGTCTTCCGTGTCTGTGTATGTTGCACCACACGGGACTGTTTCGGTTTGTTCGTTCGTTTGTTGTAGTCTGTACCTGTTCGTGCGTTCTTCGTGTTATATGTAAGTTCTCATAGTTCAGGTCTGTCTACGTTCGTTTGTTATTTTGTAGTTTGTTGAAGTGTTTTCGGTTTTCGTCTTTACTTTAATAAACTTCATTATGTCCACATTCCACGCTGCGCTTTGGTCCAATCCCTACTCCTCCTCTTCATCCGAAGAGGAGGAGGACGACCGTTACAGAACCACCCACCAACCTTGGATCAAGCAGCGTGAGAGGAACCAGCAACAGCGGGAAAAAAACCAGGACTCGTGGACATGGGAGGATGTTTTGGACGGCAAGGGTTGCTACACATGGGAGGAGATCCTGGCTGGAAGAGATCGCCTCCCATGGGAACAGCTGGAGGCGATTAGGAGAGCAGAGGCAACCGGAGAGAGGAACCGGAGTTATGAGGGTACGCGACTAGCAAGGAAGCCTGTGAGTAAACCCCAAAAATTTATTGGGGGGGGGGCTAAAAGGGAGAGTGGCGAAGTCAGGTAGGAGACCTGCGCCTACTCCCTGTACTTACCGTGGAGAGCGAGAGTACGGGCAGACACCGTGTTACGCAGTAGAGCGCATGGTGTCTCCTGTACGTGTGCATAGCCCGGTGCGGTACATACCAGCTCCTCGTATCGGCCGGGCCAGATTGAGCATTGAGCCAAGTGCCATGAAGCCGGCTCTACATATCTGGCCACCAGTGCGTCTCCTCGGGCCGGCTTACATGGCACCAGCCTTACGCATGGTGTCCCCGGTTCGCCTACATAGCCCGGTGCGGGTTATTCCACCTCCCCGCACTGGTCGGGCGACGGGGAGCATACAACCAGGTAAGGTTGGGCAGGCTCAGTGCTCAAGGGAGCCAGTACGCCTGCACGGTCCGGTATTTCCGGCGCCACCTCCCCGCTCCAGGCCAGTACCACCAGTGCCTACACCACGCACCAGGTTTCCAGTGCGTCTCCAGAGCCCTGTTCCTCCTCCACGCACTCTCCCTGTGGTGCGTGTCTCCAGCCCAGTGCCTCCAGTTCCGGCACCACGCATCAAGCCTCCTGTGCGTCTCCAGAGCCCTGTACGCACTGTTCCTTCTCCCCGTACTCGCCCTGATGTGCGTGCCCTCAGCCCGGTAACACCAGTGCCGGTACCACGCACCAGGCCTATAGTACGCCTTGAGAGTCCAGTGTGCCCTGTTGTTGTTCCCCGCACTAGCCTGATGGTGCGTGTCCTTAGCCCGGTACCTCCAGTTCCGGTACCACGCACCAGGCCTACAGTGCGTCTCAGCCGGCCAGAGTCTGCCGTCTGCCAAGCGGCGCCTGAACTGCCCGTCTGCCCAGCGGCGCCTGAACTGCCCGTCTGCCCAGCGGAGCCTGAACTGCCCGTCTGCCCAACGGCGCCTGAACTGCCCGTCTGCCCAACGCCGTCTGAACTGTCCGTCTGCCAAGCGCTGCATGAACTACCCGTCGGTACTGAGCCTTCAAAGCCGCCCGTCTGCCATGAGCCTGCAAAGCCGCCCGTCTGCCATGAGCCTTCAGAGCCTTCCGCCAGACAGGAGCCGCTAGAGCCTTCCACCAGACAGGAGCCGCTAGAGCCTTCCGCCAGACAGGATCAGCCAAAGCCTTCCGCCAGACCGGATCAGCCAGAGCCTTCTGCCAGACAGGATCAGCCAGAGCCTTCCGCCAGACAGGATCAGCCAGAGCTTTCCGCCAGACAGGATCAGCCAGAGCCTTCCGCCAGACATGACCAGCCAGAGCCGTCAGCGAGCCATGACCAGCCAGAGCCGTCAGCGAGCCATGACCAGCCAGAGCCGTCAGCGAGCCATGACCAGCCAGAGCCGTCATCCAGCCATGACCAGCCAGAGCCGTCATCCAGCCATGACCAGCCAGAGCCGTCATCCAGCCAGGACCAGCCAGAGCCGTCATCCAGCCAGGACCAGCCAGAGCCGTCATCCAGCCATGACCAGCCAGAGCCGTCATCCAGCCAGGATCCGCCAGAGCCAGCCAGCCAGGATCCGCCAGAGCCAGCCAGCCAGGATCCGCCAGAGCCAGCCAGCCAGGATCCTCCAGAGCCAGCCAGTCAGGATCCGCCATCCAGTCCGGTGCTGCCGTCCCTCAGTCCGGAGCTGCCGTCCCTCAGTCCGGAGCTGCCCCTTATCCCGGTGCTGCTCCTTATCCCGGTGATGCCCCTTAATTTAGGTGGGGTTATTTGGAGGGTGGTCATTGAGAGGGGGATACGGAAGCAGGGAGTGACTATGGTGGGATGGGGACCACGCCCAGAGCCTGAGCCGCCACCGTGGACAGATGCCCACCTAGACCCTCCCCTAGACTTTTGGTGGTGCGTCCGGAGTTCGCACCTTGAGGGGGGGGTTATGTCACGTTCCTGACCTGTTTTCTCTTGTTTTTGTATGTGTTTAGTTTGATCAGGGCGTGAGTTGGGGTGGGCATTCTATGTTATGTGTTTCTATGTTTAGGTCGTTTGTAATTAGCCTTATATGGTTCTCAATCAGGGACAGGTGTTTGACGTTTCCTCTGATTGAGAACCATATAAAGGTAGGCTGTTCACACTGTTTGTTGGTGGGTGGTTGTCTTCCGTGTCTGTGTATGTTGCACCACACGGGACTGTTTCGGTTTGTTCGTTCGTTTGTTGTAGTCTGTACCTGTTCGTGCGTTCTTCGTGTTATATGTAAGTTCTCATAGTTCAGGTCTGTCTACGTTCGTTTGTTATTTTGTAGTTTGTTGAAGTGTTTTCGGTTTTCGTCTTTACTTTAATAAACTTCATTATGTCCACATTCCACGCTGCGCTTTGGTCCAATCCCTACTCCTCCTCTTCATCCGAAGAGGAGGAGGACGACCGTTACAGCATGGGCTAGTCCTGGGGTCAAAGGTAACTCTGTGGCGCAACCTGAGCACCAGATACAGGCAGCCTCTCTGTATTAACACACACAGCGGTATGGGGAGCTGGGTTAGCTACATCACGGCATATTGCAGGGCGGAGCAGGTGACCCATCCACCTGACAGGCCAGTGCAGTACAGCAGTCGATTGTGCCGCTCCAACAGCTCCCTTTGAAAGGACGACAAGCTAAGTGAAAATGTCAAGCTATTTGCACGGTTTGTTTCAGAACACATTTATGCCTATCACAGGTGTTCTTTTAAAATGCAAATGCTGACCGTTTTTAGTGTTGAAAGCTGCAGAAGAGGCTCTTTATGCCTAGTCGTGTCATGAATAAACACCTTATTGAAGTTACATGATACCTTTTTCCTTGCATTTGTAGGATGTGGCACTAAACTCAGATGTGGCACTAAACTCGTAAAATACCCTTTTTACCGTTCATTCAGACTCATTTGGTGTTCTCTGACAATAGGGTAAAATTATATATGGGTATGTAGTAGGGAGTCTGGCAGGCTTATCCAGCTATCCGTGTGAAGTGAGATTCAGCACACTGCTTAAGGCCTCATGTTAATGACCTTTCTGTGAGCTCTGAGGAGACAGCATGACACGTACAGTACCCACAGGCAACATACTGGAGATCAGAAATATCATACAGACGTTTACAGAGTGTGGTAAAAAAAACTTTTTTTAGCTAGTACTGTTGTAACTAACCGATATTTTACCTATAGGTTCTGTCCAAACAGAACAAACATGACCATTTCCTCTAAAGTAGACAGTCACTCCTGAACACCAAAGCTCTTAAAGTGCAAAGACAACCAAACCACACACTGACAACCCTGGAGGTCATACATGACGCTAGCTGTGCTTAACTGATTAGTTGGTGACTTGGCGTAGTCTTAGTGAGATGTAAAAGTATTGTCAAAGATTCAATGTCCAAAAGTACACAACTGACTGATAGTGATTTGACAATACTTTTACATCTCACTAAGACTACGCCAAGTCACCAACTAATCAGTTAAGCACAGCTAGCGTCATGTATGACCTCCAGGGTTGTCAGTGTGTGGTTTGGTTGTCTTTGCGCTTTAAGAGCTTTGGTGTTCAGGAGTGACTGTCTACTTTAGAGGAAATGGTCATGTTTGTTCTGTTTGGACAGATATGGCCTTGATGGAGCAGTCTCAGGTAAAGTGTTGCAACCACAAATGTTCTTTCCATAAATCATGTCTGACATGAACAATTAATAATTTGTGGCATAAACCCTTGAATGACCTTCTGACCTGTAAATGTAGTTTGAGTGTATGATTTACTAATTATTTTAGTTGAGGGTTTGTGTCCTGTTCTATTCCCATCAGACATGATGGATTATGCTTTAATCTGACAACAGTAATATATTGGTATGGAACACCAGTATAACGTCACAGTTTATGCAACATTGATTTAGAATTGTTAGCTTTGGCAGGGGCCATATCTACGTTTTTTTTAAACAATGCCGCAAAAATCTCTTCCAAAACCAAAGGATACTGAGTGAAATTAGATTTTTATTCAATTGAAATCCCTGTCAGACCCTTAGGAGGCTCATGGTGTGATTTAAAAAAATGTAATTAACCTTTATTTAACTAGGCAAGTCAGTTAAGAACAATTCCTTATTTACAATGACGGCCTACCCCGGCCAAACCCGGACGACGCTGGGCCAATTGTGCACCACCCTATGGGACTCCCAATCACGGCCAGATGTGATGCAGCCTGGATTCAAACCAGGTACTGCAGTGACGCCTTTTGCACTGAGATGCAGTGTCTTAGACCACTACGCCACTCAGGAACCCCAATGTGAAAATGAAGATTATACAGTATATTCAGAGTCTTTGAACTAATTCTTAAAGTCCTTGACTCAACACGTTCAGAATGTCACCTATGAACTTCAGACAACACAGAATAGTTACGGAGTCTTAATTCCAGATTGCTACAGGGAATTATTTGCTAAATCTGCCCCTCTTTGGAGTTAGGATATTTACAAGGTTAATTTCTACAGGGCTGCATATGGTGCCCTCTCTCTCCTTTCTCTTCCACTGTCAGACCTTTAATTCAGACACACATTTCCATGCAGTAGTCTCTGTGGAGTCAACCTGAGGTCGAGGAGTTTCTCACTACTTACTTGTTGTATCCCATAAGTGCAGTCTGACCATCCCTCCATATTTTCACACCTCTAATCGAAGGGGATTTGCCCTTAAGTTAAGTTTGTTGACTCGTTTTTTAAAACCACTTTTACCTTGCACTCATAGACTGGATATACCAGTCAGTAATGGAGGACAGAAGCTTCTAAACCCTCAGACTGGATATACCAGTCAGTAATGGAGGACAGAAGCTTCTAAACCCTCAGACTGGATATACCAGTCAGTAATGGAGGACAGAAGCTTCTAGAACCCTCATAGATGGGACATACCAGTCAGTAATGGAGGACAGAAGCTTCTAAAACCCTTAGACTGGATATACCAGTCAGTAATGGAGGACAGAAGCTTCTAAAACCCTTAGACTGGATATACCAGTCAGTAATGGAGGACAGAAGCTTCTAGAACCCTCATAGATGGGACATACCAGTCAGTAATGGAGGACAGAAGCTTCTAAAACCCTTAGACTGGATATACCAGTCAGTAATGGAGGACAGAAGCTTCTAGAACCCTCATAGATTGGATATACCAGTCAGTAATAGAAGACAGAAGCTACTAGAACCATGCAGTGGTCAGACCTGATGAGCGCTGTCAATCAACCACTATTAGCCAGTAAAATCACTTGCCCTCCATCCGTTGCACCCCAATAGCTGTTCTGAGTTTATGCCCTGGTCTCCTCTCTACCTTGTAATTATGATACTACAGTGACATGCCAGAATTAAAAGTGGCCCGCTCTGTACCAAGATATATACCATGGTAATGAATCTTAATTTTGTTCATCTGAGTAGTCGTGCTGTTGAAATAGCCCAAAAGGCTGGGAAGGTAATTAACCTGTGCGCAAATTGGAGATAAGGTTGAATCTAATTTAATATTTTTTTAACGACGGTTCATGAACCCCATACATTTTAAGTTACCCATCAAGTACTTGTTAATTAGATGTCTGTCAAGATTGGCCTCAATACAGAGATGGTACCGGTCTTTCTTTAGACCGCATACTGGAACGCTGGAAGTTTTCCAAATGTCCCCCCACCCATCCTAGTTTTGTTTAACAGATATGAGGAATTGTTCCAAACCATGGCAGCTTAATTTCCTGTTATACCGGATATTGAGTTTATCCATTTCCAGAGATTATATTGTAACTCTGTTGATGATCTTTTCTTTCCTAAAATAGTTTTGAGTGTTTTTGAGGTTATGGTACCACACCTTAGGCATGTGAAACCTCTGAAGATTCTCTTCATTTCCATGGTGTCACTTCTTTAGTAATCTTTGATTAAATTGTTGGTGCAGCTGAGGGTAATGTCCTGAGCGCCACAGCAGGCAGCGAGCACAGCTGCAGCCGCCTGTGCAGATGGTGCCTGCGCATCTCAGATGTTTGCTTCCTGGCTGCCTAGGAGGCTGTTTACTGTACCGCTCTCTAGCTCTCTGCACATATGCCACGGTCAGACTGTGGGGAGAGAGCTTCTCCACAAAAACACTAACCAAGTGCATGAAAATATGTATGAAAACATCCATAGAGTGCTCGAATAACCCGCTCCTGTTGTCACATTTTGTCAAAGGCAAAAGCCTCTCTGTTTGTGTAGTGTGTTAAATTAGATATGTGCCTTTCTGAGCAATGCTCATTCAAATCAATGCCATCTCAGCCCTGGTTGACCCTAATCCACAACGCTAAAAATAAAAACTGAAATAACAACAATAGAATGATAACAGTGAATAGTTATAAAAAATGGAATAAATAATAGGGACAATAATATAACAAGCTACTATTATTACCACTAAAATGAATGGTACCACCATTATTATTAACACTAATACTACAACTATCCCTACTACTACCATTACCTTTGGTAATCCCTACTACTACCATTACCACTAGTAGCATTTCTACCTGTAATATCTCTACTGCTCCATTACCACTAGTAGCATTTCTACCTGTAATATCTCTACTGCTCCATTACCACTAGTAGCATTTCTACCTGTAAAATCTCTACTGCTCCATTACCACCAGTAGCATTTCTACCTGTAATATCTCTACTGCTCCATTACCACTAGTAGCATTTCTACCTGTAATATCTCTACTGCTCCATTACCACTAGTAGCATTTCTACCTGTAATATCTCTACTGCTACCATTACCACTAGTAGCATTTCTACCTGTAATATCTCTACTGCTCCATTACCACTAGTAGCATTTCTACCTGTAATATCTCTACTGCTACCATTACCACTAGTAGCATTTCTACCTGTAATAGCTCTACTGCTACCATTACCACTAGTAGCATTTCTACCTGTAATATCTCTACTGCTCCATTACCACTAGTAGCATTTCTACCTGTAATATCTCTACTGCTCCATTACCACTAGTAGCATTTCTACCTGTAATATCTCTACTGCTCCATTACCACTAGTAGCATTTCTACCTGTAATATCTCTACTGCTCCATTACCACTAGTAGCATTTCTACCTGTAATATCTCTACTGCTCCATTACCACTAGTAGCATTTCTACCTGTAATATCTCTACTGCTACCATTACCACTAGTAGCATTTCTACCTGTAATATCTCTACTGCTCCATTACCACTAGTAGCATTTCTACCTGTAATATCTCTACTGCTCCATTACCACTAGTAGCATTTCTACCTGTAATAGCTCTACTGCTACCATTACCACTAGTAGCATTTCTACCTGTAATATCTCTACTGCTCCATTACCACTAGTAGCATTTCTATCTGTAATATCTCTACTGCTCCATTACCACTAGTAGCATTTCTACCTGTAATATCTCTACTGCTCCATTACCACTAGTAGCATTTCTACCTGTAATATCTCTACTGCTCCATTACCACTAGTAGCATTTCTACCTGTAATATCTCTACTGCTCCATTACCACTAGTAGCATTTCTATCTGTAATATCTCTACTGCTCCATTACCACTAGTAGCATTTCTACCTGTAAAATCTCTACTGCTCCATTACCACTAGTAGCATTTCTACCTGTAATATCTCTACTGCTCCATTACCACTAGTAGCATTTCTACCTGTAATATCTCTACTGCTCCATTACCACTAGTAGCATTTCTACCTGTAATATCACTACTGCTCCATTACCACTAGTAGCATTTCTACCTGTAATATCTCTACTGCTCCATTACCACCAGTAGCATTTCTACCTGTAATATCTCTACTGCTCCATTACCACTAGTAGCATTTCTACCTGTAATATCTCTACTATTACCATTACCACTAGTAGAATTTCTACCTGTAAAATCTCTACTACTACCTACTATAACTATTGCTACTCTGTCTCTCTCCCTCTGTCACCCTCTCTCCCCCTCCCCCTCCCCCTCTCTCCCTCTGTCTCCCTCTGTCGCCCTCTCTCCCCCTCTGTCGCCATCTCTCTCTCTCTGTCACCCTCTCAATCTCTCTCTCTCTCTCTCTCTCTCTCTCTGTCGCCCTATATCCCTCTCTCCCCCTCTGTCGCCCTCTCTCTCTCTCTCTCTCTCTCTCTGTCGCCCCCTCTCTCTCTGTCGCCCTCTCTTACTCTCTGTCACCCTCTCTCTCTACTCTCGCTCTCTGTCGCTCTCTCTCTACTCTCTCTCTCTCTCTGTCGCCCTCTCTCTCTCTTTCCACCTCTCTCTAAATTCAATTCAATTCAAGGGCTTTATTGGCATGGGAAACATATGTTAACATTGCCAAAGCAAGTGAAGTATCAAAATCGAATCAAGTTTTATTAGTCACATGCACTGAATACAACAGGTAGACCTTACAGTGAAATGTTTACTTACGAGCCCCTAACCAACAATGCAGTTAAAAAAAATAGATAGTAGATAATAAACAAAAGTGAAATAAACAATACAAATTAACAGTAAACATGACACTCACATAAGTTCCAAAAGAATAGAGACATTTCAAATGTCATATTATGTCTATATACAGTGTTGTAACAATGTGCAAATAGTTAAAGTACAAAGGGGAAAATAAATAAACATAAATATGGGTTGTATTTACAATGGTGTTTGTTCTTTATTGGTTGCCCTTTTCTTGTGGCAACAAGTCACACATCTTGCTGCTGTGATGGCACACTGTGGTATTTCACCCAGTAGATATGGGAGTTGATCAATATTGGATTTGTTTTCGAATTCTTTCGAAAACAGATTCGAATTCGAATTTGTGTAATCTGAGGGAAATATGTGTCTCTAATATGGTCATACATTTGGCAGGAGGTTAGGAAGTGATGAGGGCAGTTTCCACCTCATTTTGTGGGCAGTGTGCACATTCTCTCTCTCTCTTTCTCTTTTCTGTCCCTCTCTCTTTTCTGTCCCTCTCTCGCTCTCTTTGTCCCTCTCATTTCAATAACATTTGCTTTATTGGCATGACTTAACAATGTACATATTGCCAAACCGTACTTTGGAGGTTAAGTGATACATTTACATCAAGATTGTCAATGGGACAATCAGTAACAACATTAATCAACGGTAAAAATAACCATACAATGGACAATAACAATAACAATAACAATGGCAGACACTGTCCCTCATTTTATGGCAGGTAGCCATGTAGTGCGCTGCCAACCCACAGCTCTCTGTGTCCTCCCCCAACAGGACGGGAAGCCTATTCTTATCAGAGAGGTCTTTGAAACCTTGAAATTACACTGTCTACTTGTTTTATATTTTTTACATTTTGTTAGGAAATGCAGTTCTGTCTCAGGTTCTGCTGTGGTGCAGTGGTTGCACAGCCTTTCCTCTACAGGGAGCCAGGTTTTCCTGTGTACCCTTCTCAATGGCAAGGCTGTGCTCACTGAGACTGTACTTTGTCAAGGTTATTCTAAGGTTTTGGTCAGTAACCACAGTTTGCCACGGTGTACTATCAATTTAGGGTCAGAGGGCACTGCATTTTGCTTTGTTCTTGTGTTTCCCAATATGTAGTTTTGTTTTGACTGTGTTGTAATTTGGTTAATCCTGATTGATTGAATGTTCTGGTCCTGAGGCTTCAGTGTGTTAGTAGAACAGGTTTGTGAACTCAGCCCCAGGACCAGCTGGATGAGGGGACTCTTTTCTTTGCTCAGCTCTTGGCATTGCAGGGCTTGGTAATGATATGAGATGGGGTCACTGTATTTTAGATGTTTCCAAAACGTAATTTCTATTTTGTTTTTTTATTATTATTGGATATTGGCCTAATTCGGCCCTGCATGCATTGTTTGTAGTTTTCCTCTGGACATGTAGGAGAATCTTACAGAACTCAGGGGTTTCAATGGGGTGTTTGTCTCATTGGGTGAAATCTTGTTTTGCAAGTGGACCCCACACCTCGCTGCAACAATGAGCAAATGGTTCAATGACACATTCAATTCGTTTTAGCCACATTTTTATTGGTACTTCAATTTGAATTGTTTTTTAATAGCATGCCCTGCGTGCGTGCTTTCTCTCTCAGTTCATTCACTGCCTCATTAAGGTTTCCAGTTGAGCTGATGTTTTAAACCTATGTAATTGTAGTGTGTGCAGTGCTCTATATATATTTTGTACCAATTGAGAACTTTGGTCTAATTCCCTTAGATCTGGATCTACTCTGGAAAATAATTATTTTTGTATTTTTGGGGTTTACTGCCAGGGCCCAAGTCTGGCACTACTGTTCTAATTGGTCCAGGCTCTGCTGTAGGCCATGTGATGTAGGTGACAGCAGACATAGGTAATCTACCAAGATCAGCCATTTAACCTCTGAATTGTGGAGACTAACACCAGGGGCTGAGGATTTTTCTAGAATAGTGGCCAATTCTTTGGTGTAAATATTGAAGAGTGCAGGGCTGAGATTGTTGATGTTATTTTCTTGCCAATTTTGATGCTGCACATATTGCTAGTATACCTTGATTTAATTATGTAATATGTTTTACTCCCTACACCACTTTCAATAACTTTGTAGAACAGTCCTGTATGACAAATAGAATCAAATGTTTTTGGAAGTCGATAAAGCAAGCATACATTTTGGTATTCTTTTGGTGGACATGTTTATCTATCGGGGTGTGTAAGGTGTAAATATGACCGATCGTGTGGTGTTTTGGTATAAATTCAATTTGGCTTTTACTCAAGACATGCTTATTAAGGAAGTTTAGAACTCTTACATTTTTAATACTACAGAAAACCTTCCCCAGGTTACTGTTCACACAAATGCCTCTGGGATTGTTAGGGTCAAATGTGTCTCCATTCTTAAAGATTGGGGTTATGAGTCCTTGATTCCAGATGTCAGGGAAATAACCTACACTCAGGATCAAATTCAAGTTTTAATATAGCCAATTGAAATTTGCAATAGTGAATTTGACCATCTCAGTTAGGATGCCATCAGGTCCGCATGCTCTTTTTAATTTGAGGGCCTGAAGTTTCTTAACTTCTTATGGCTGAAGGGGCAGTATTGAGTAGCTTGGATGAAAGGTGCCCATATCAAACGGCCTGCTCCTCAGTCATAGTTGCTAATATTTGCATATTATTATTAGTATTGTATAGAAAACACTCGAAAGTTTCTAAAACTGTTTGAATTATGTCTGTGAGATTAACAGAACTCATATTGGCAGGCAAAATCCTGAGTTGAAATCAAAACAGGAAGTCAGAAATCTGAGCTTGTATGTATTCACCAGAGTCCCTAATGAAATCCCCTTGAGATATAAATGATTGTGCACTGCCTAGGGGTTCCACTAGATGTCAACCATCAATAGAAATTATAATGAGACTTCTATGATGTTGTGGGAGAGAATGATAGCAGAATCAGTCAGGTGTCCATCAAGCAGCCATTTTCTGATCATGCTTTTTCCTCATGGTACTCACTTGCGTTCCATTGCTCACGAAGACAAGAAAAAATACTCCGGTTGGAACTTTATTGAGGCTATATGTTAAAAACATCCTAATGATTGATTCTGTACTTAGTTTGAAATGTTTCTTCGACCGGTAATATCACTTTTTGAAGTTTTTGTCCGATATAACGCTGACCAGAATTAGCGTTTGGATATGTAAACCAGACGCGCTAACAAAAGAAGGTATTTGGACATAAATAACACATTTTTTCGAACAAAACAAACATTTATTGTGGACCTGGGATTCCTGGTGTGCTTTCTGATGTAGATCATCAAAGGTAAGGGAATATTTATCATATATTTTCTTGTTTATGTTGTCGCCATCTTTGCGGCTGTGGTGTTTTACTTTTGAGCGCCGTCTCAGATTATAGTGTGGGTTTCTTTTTCCGTGAAGTTTTTTTGTAATCTGACACAGCGGTTGCATTAAGGAGAGGTATAGCTATAATTCCATGTGTATAACTTGTATTATTATCTATATTTATGAGTATTTCTGTTGAAATGATGTGGCTATGCAAAGTCACTTGATGTTTTTGCCACTAGTGAATCTAGTCGCCTCAATGTAAACTCAGATTTTTTGATATAAATATTAATTTAATCAAACAAAACATGCATGTATTGTGTAACATGTTGTCCTATGAGTGTCATCTGATGAAAATAATCGAAGGTTAGTGATTAATTTTATCTCTATTCTGGTTTTTGTGAAGCTATCTTTAGCTGGAAAAAATGGCTGTGATTATTGTGGTTTTGTGGTGACCTAACATAATCGTTTGTAGTGCTTTCGTTGAAAAGCCTATTTGAAATCGGACACTTTGGTGGGATTAACAACAAGATTACCTTTAAAATGATATAAGACACATGAATGTCTGAGGAATTTTAATTATGAGATTTCTGTTTTTTGAATTTGGCGCCCTGCACTTCGACTGGCTGTTGTCATATCGATCCCGTTAACGGGACTGCAGCCATAAGAAGTTTTAAAGAGCTCCTGGTCAGTACTTGGGGAGTCCAATGGATTTTGATTGTCCTTTATAGCTTCTTCTAATCCATTCAACTTCTTATGAATTTGGCGTTGTTCTGTGTTTGCATCAATTTGAACGGTGTTGTAGAGTGTTTTAAAATGGGTTGTCCATATGTCACCATTTTGTATCGCTAATTCCTATAGTTTAGATTTATTCATTTTTTTTCAATTTTGCCAGAAGTTGTTTGTGTTTATGGACTCCTCAATTAGTGTCAGCTGCTTGCTGTTGTACTGGGCTTTTTTGGTTCTGACTGTAAGTTTATAGAGTTTTAAAGTCTCACACTAATGAAGGCATAATTCACCATTATTTGGGTCTCTGTGCTTTTGGTTTGATAGTGTCATATGTTTTTTCCTTGTACATTTTACAATCTGCATCAAACCAGTTGTCATCTGTGGTCTTTTTCGATTAGTTTTTTTATCAATTTCAGTTGTGCTTTTTTTTGCCGTTTGCCTGAATATATTGTTGAGGTTTTCTACTGCTAGATTAATGCCTTCTTTACTGTGAGTGGGTGTGGTATATAGAAAGTTATCTAACATGCTGAACATACTGCTCATGTCGCATGTGCAAGCACTGCAAAATAAATGTACACATACATGTTATTCAATCATTGACCCATACTACCAGCACACGTCAACGAGCGTCTGCGTAGCCAGGCGCTAAAATAGAACTTGGTTCTATTTGTGACGCTTGATGCGCTGCAAGTCCCGCCTCTCCCATCTCCTCATTAGTTTTTAGGAGCATATACCCACGTGGGTGATTGAAAGATGAACTGAGGTCCACACTCCAGTCCAGTTGGTAGTAATGCACCTTAAAGTTGGTTCCCAACCGCCATATAAATTCCAAAGAAGAAGAAGCCTGAAGAAGGGGTGATTACTAGAATTAACTCGATTTAGCCTTTTATCTGTGGATTAATTGTCGGAGTAGAGGACCTCGTGCATTTCAGGTAAAATAACAACCGAATGTTTGTATCCCAGGACAAATTCGCTAGCAACAGCAAGCTAGCAAGCTAAATTGCCATAAATGTTTAATTATTTTCGACCTGTCCCCAAATTAATATAGTTGGTTCAGAGTTCGTTTTGATATTTCAACCTGCATGTCCTGATGTGGGTGGACAAAATCTAGTGTGGGTGGACAAAATCAACATGCGTACACGGACGCACAAGGGCGAATGGTCTGGTCAGCATGTAAGAGTGTTTGGATTTTTGGGGGATTGGTTTCTTTCTGGTATTCTTCTCTCTCTGTCTCTCTCGGTCCCCCTCTCTCTCTCTGTTTCTCTCTCTCTCTGTCCCTCTCTCTCTCTCTTGCTGTCCCTCTCTCTCTCTCTCTCTGTCGCTCTCTCTCTCTCTCAAACATCTCCAAATGCCTGAGAGGATTTTCCCTTTTAATTTCCTCCTCTGTGTCAGAACAATTATGCTAATGAGGCTTGATAGTGGTGACTGGTCTTCGTTAAATTACCCCGTTGTCTGTCTGTGGGACTGTCTCGTCTAGTATGGGTGAGAGCTGGGTGAGAGCTGGGTGAGCTGTTCTCTAGGAGACTGTGTGGGGAGGATGAGGAGTCAGATTCCGACCGAGGCAGATGTTGATTTCAGCCAAATCCTGCAGAACTGATTGTGAGAGCATAGCGTGCGGATGGGAGGGTGATACTGCTGGGATGAGTCTATTGCTCTGAGCAGTGCATTTTGCTGCTGGCTGCTTTCATGTTTGTCTTTGGGTGTTATCAGCTAATCAATAGCCCTAAGTGAGCAGAAGCACAGCGTTCTGCCTGTTAAGCGAGAGACCAAAACAACATTTTGGATTACTATGTCAAAGTCAATATGAGTTATCTTACTCACCCCTTTCATGTGGAAAAAGAGCTACCACAGCTTTAATGAACAACTCTATGTGCATTCTTCTATAGTTAAATATACCTCCTAGTTTAAAAAATACTAAGTGTACCAAAGTCCATTCTGTTACTGTGTTTCTGTTAATGTGTTATGGATCCAATGGTCCCAGTTTCAGACAGGCAGCCATACAGAGAGCCACTGTTCTCAGCTGTTTGTAGTCACCTGTCTGTCTGTCTGTCTGCATGGCCATGGCCATGGCTCCTGTGACTGGACTAACTCAGTCACTCAGGTTCCTCATGGCCATCTGAGGGCTCAGGGCTAGGAGGGCCGAGTGGTTCACCCGTCATGCCCCTTCTCCCTGGCCATGCCCACCACATGCCAGCAGTACACCCAGCCCTGAGCCCTCTGACTAATAAAGATTGCTCTCCTCCCTAATGGACTACTATCCCCCATATGCCTGTTTATTTAGAAACGTTACTGTCTCTGAATAGGGTTTCTGAATGCCAGCAATTCCATGATGTATTACTTTCAGCTAACTGCTCTGATAAGCACAGGGCTTCTTAGAAAATAAATTAAGAGATTACACTGGTACTGTCAGGTAAAGGGAACTCTGATAGCATCCCAACTGGCACCCTGTTCCCTATATAATGCACTACTTTTGACCAGAGCCCAATGGGCCCTTGTCAATAGTGCACTACATAGGGAATAGGGTGCTATTTGGGACGTAACCGCTCTCTCTTTCTGGATGGCGGTGCTGCCTGAGTTCCGTTTTCCTTTGAAAGGATGAGGTCATTTGATGTTCCCTTCATCAGCTCATTACTGTTACATTATGTATCCTCCACCTCCATTATTTAGGTACAGTTAGAGATAGCAGCCTCCATTAAGGTACAGTTAGAGATAGCAGCCTTCATTGAGGTACAGTTAGAGATAGCAGCCTTCATTGAGGTACAGTTAGAGATAGCAGCCTTCATTGAGGTACAGTTGGAGATAGCAGCTTTCATTTAGGTACAGTTAGAGATAGCAGCCTTCATTGAGGTACAGTTGGAGATAGCAGCTTTCATTTAGGTACAGTTAGAGATAGCAGCCTTCATTACGGTACAGTTATAGATAGGTAGAAGCAGCCTCTGTTAAGATACAGTTAGAGATAGCAGCCTCTGTTAAGATACAGTTAGAGATAGCAGCCTTCATTGAGGTACAGTTAGAGATAGCAGCCTTCATTGAGGTACAGTTAGAGATAGCAGCCTTCATTAAGGTACAGTTAGAGATAGCAGCCTTCATTAAGGTACAGTTAGAGATAGCAGCCTTCATTGAGGTACAGTTAGAGATAGCAGCCTTCATTAAGGTACAGTTATATATAGCAGTAAAGGTACAGTTAGGGATAGCAGCCTTCATTAAGGTACAGTTATATATAGCAGTAAAGGTACAGTTAGAGATAGCAGCCTTCATTAAGGTACAGATAGAGATAGCAACCTTCATTAAGGTACAGTTATAGATAGCAGTTAAGGTGCAGTTAGAGATAGCAGCCTTCATTAAGGTACAGTTATATATAGCAGTAAAGGTACAGTTAGGGATAGCAGCCTTCATTAAGGTACAGATTTAGATAGCATCCTTCCTTTAGGTACAGTTAGAGATAGCAGTTAAGGTACAATTAGAGATAGCAGCCTTCATTAAAGTACAGTTAGAGGTAGGTGGAAGCAGCCATACAAACAGAGACACACAGTTTCTGTGTGTTTATACAGATAGACAAAGGTTGATCATCAACTGTATATGGACGTCACCCAAAACACACTGGCTTGCATCCCAAATCAAATCAAATCAAATGTATTTATATAGCCCTTCGTACATCAGCTGATATCTCAAAGTGCTGTACAGAAACCCAGCCTAAAACCCCAAACAGCAAGCAATGCAGGTGTAGAAGCACGGTGGCTAGGAAAAACTCCCTAGAAAGGCCAAAACCTAGGAAGAAACCTAGAGAGGAACCAGGCTATGAGGGGTGGCCAGTCCTCTTCTGGCTGTGCCGGGTGGAGATTATAACAGAACATGGCCAAGATGTTCAAATGTTCATAAATTACCAGCATGGTCAAATAATAATAATCACAGTAGTTGTCGAGGGTGCAGCACCTCAGGAGTAAATGTCAGTTGGCTTTTCATAGCCGATCATTAAGAGTATCTCTACCGCTCCTGTGGTCTCTAGAGAGTTGAAAACAGCAGGTCTGGGACAGGTAGCATGTCCGGTGAACAGGTCCGGGTTCCATAGCTGCAGGCAGAACAGTTGAAACTGGAGCAGCAGCACGGACAGGTGGACTGGGGACAGCAAGGAGTCATCATGTCAGGTCGTCCTGAGGCATGGTCCTAGGGCACAGGTCCTCCGAGAGAGAGAAAGAGAGAATTAGAGAGAGCATACTTAAATTCACACAGGACACCGGATAAGACAGAAGTACTCCAGATATAACAAACTGACCCTAGCCCCCCGACACATAAACTAATGCAGCATAAATACTGGAGGCTGAGACAGGAGGGGTCAGGAGACACTGTGGCCCCATCCGATGATACCCCCGGACAGGGCCAAACAGGAAGGATATAACCCCACCAACTTTGCCAAGGCACAGCCCCCACACCACTAGAGGGATATCTTCAACCACCAACTTACCATCCTGAGACAAGGCCGAGTATAGCCCACAAAGATCTCCGCCACGGCACAACCCAAGGGGGGGGCGCCAACCCAGACAGGAAGATCACGTCAGTGACTCAACCCACTCAAGTGACGCACCCCTCCTAGGGACGGCATGAAAGAGCACCAGTAAGCCAGTGACTCAGCCCCTGTAATAGGGTTAGAGGCAGAGAATCCCAGTGGAGAGAGGGGAACCGGCCAGGAAGAGACAGCAAGGGTGGTTCGTTGCTCCAGAGCCTTTCCGTTCACCTTCACACTCCTGGGCCAGACTACACTCAATCATAGGACCTACTGAAGAGATGAGTCTTCAATAAAGACTTAAAGGTTGAGACCGAGTCTGCGTCTCTCACATGGGTAGGCAGACCATTCCATAAAAATTGAGATCTAAATCAAATCAAATCAAATCAAATTGTATTTGTCACATACACATGGTTAGCAGATGTTAATGCGAGTGTAGCGAAATGCTTGTGCTTCTAGTTCCGACAATGCAGTAATAACCAACAAGTAATCTAACCTAACAATTACACAACTACTACCTTATACACACAAGTGTAAAGGGATAAAGAATATGTACATAAAGATATATGAATGAGTGATGGTACAGAACGGCATAGGCAAGATGCAGTAGATGGTATAGAGTACAGTATATACATATGAGATGAGTAATGTAGGGTATGTAAACATAAAGTGGCATAGTTTAAAGTGGCTAGTGATACATGTATTACATAAAGATGGCAAGATGCAGTAGATGATATAGAGTACAGTATATACATATACATATGAGATGAGTAATGTAGGGTATGTAAACATTATATTAAGTGGCATTGTTTAAAGTGGCTAGTGGTACATTTTTACATAATTTCCATCAATTCCCATTATTAAAGTGGCTGGAGTTGAGTCAGTATGTTGGCAGCGGCCGCTAAATGTTAGTGGTGGCTGTTTAACAGTCTGATGGCCTTGAGATAGAAGCTGTTTTTCAGTCTCTCGGTCCCTGCTTTGATGCACCTGTACTGACCTCGCCTTCTGGATGATAGCGGGGTGAACAGGCAGTGGCTTGGGTGGTTGTTGTCCTTGATGATCTTTATGGCCTTCCTGTGACATTGGGTGGTGTAGGTGTCCTGGAGGGCAGGTAGTTTGCCCCCGGTGATGCGTTGTGCAGACCTCACTACCCTCTGGAGAGCCTTACGGTTGTGGGCGGAGCAGTTGCCGTACCAGGCGGTGATACAGCCCGACAGGATGCTCTCGATTGTGCATCTGTAGAAGTTTGTGAGTGCTTTTGGTGACAAGCCGAATTTCTTCAGCCTCCTGAGGTTGAAGAGGCGCTGCTGCGCCTTCTTCACAACGCTGTCTGTGTGGGTGGACCAATTCAGTTTGTCCGTGATGTGTACACCGAGGAACTTAAAACTTTCCACCTTCTCCACTACTGACCCGTCGATGTGGATAGGGGGGTGCTCCCTCTGCTGTTTCCTGAAGTCCACAATCATCTCCTTTGTTTTGTTGACGTTGAGTGTGAGGTTATTTTCCTGACACCACACTCCGAGGGCCCTCACCTCCTCCCTGTAGGCCGTCTCGTCGTTGTTGGTAATCAAGCCTACCACTGTAGTGTCATCCGCAAACTTGATGATTGAGTTGGAGGCGTGCATGGCCACGCAGTCGTGGGTGAACAGGGAGTACAGGAGAGGGCTCAGAACGCACCCTTGTGGGGCCCCAGTGTTGAGGATCTATAGCAGAAAGCCCTGCCTCCAGCTGTTTGCTTAGAAATTCTAGGGACAATTAGGAGGCCTGCGTCTTGTGACCGTAGCATACGTGTAAGTATGTACGGCAGGACCAACTCGGAAAGATAGGTAGGAGCAAGCCCATGTAACGCTTTGTAGGTTAACAGTAAAACCTTGAAATCAGCCCTTGCCTTAACAGGAAGCCAGTGTAGGGAGGCTAGCACTGAAGTAATATGATCACATTTTTTGGTTCTAGTCAGGATTCTAGCAGCCGTATTTAGCACTAACTGAAGTTTATTTAGTGCTTTATCCGGGTAGCCGGAAAGTAGAGCATTGCAGTAGTCTAACCTAGAAGTAACAAAAGCATGGATTAATTTTTCTGCATCATTTTTGGACAGAAAATTTCAGATTTTTGCAATGTTACGTAGATGGAAAAAAGCTGTCCTTGAAACAGTCTTGATATGTTCGTCAAAAGAGAGATCAGGGTCCAGAGTAACGCCGAGGTCCTTCACAGTTTTATTTGAGACGACTTTACAACCATCAAGATTAATTGTCAGATTTAACAGAAGATCTCTTTGTTTCTTGGGACCTATAACAAGCATCTCTGTTTTGTCCGAGTTTAAAAGTAGAAGGTTTTCAGCCATCCACTTCCTTATGTCTGAAACACAGGCTTGTAGCGAGGGCAATTTTGGGGCTTCACCATGTTTCATTGAAATGTACAGCTGTGTGTCATCCGCATAGCAGTGAAAGTTAACATTACGTTTTCGAATGACATCCCCAAGAGGTAAAATATATAGTGAAAACAATAGTGGTCCTAAAACGGAACCTTGAGGAACACCGAAATGTACAGTTGATTTGTCAGAGGACAAACCATTCACAGAGACAAACTGATATCTTTCCGACAGATAAGATCGAAACCAGGCCAGAACTTGTCCGTGTAGACCAATTTGGGTTTCCAATCTCGCCAAAAGAATATGGTGATCGATGGTATCAAAGGCAGCACTAAGGTCTAGTAGCATGAGGACAGATGCAGAGCCTCGGTCTGACGCCATTAAAAGGTCATTTTCCACCTTCACAAGTGCAGTCTCAGTGCTATGATGGGGTCTAAAACCAGACTGAAGCATTTCGTATACATTGTTTGTCTTCAGGAAGGTAGTGAATTGCTGCGCAACAGCTTTTTCAAAAAAATTTGAGAGGAATGGAAGATTCGATATAGGCCGATAGTTTTTTATATTTTCTGGGTCAAGGTTTTGCTTTTTCAAGAGAGGCTTTATTACTGCCACTTGTAGTGAGTTTGGTACACATCCGGTGGATAGAGAGCCGTTTATTATGTTCAACATAGGAGGGCCAAGCACATGAAGCAGCTCTTTAAGTAGTTTAGTTGGAATAGGGTCCAGTATGCAGCTTGAAGTTTTAGAGGCCATGATTATTTTCATCATTGTGTCAAGAGATATAGTACTAAAACACTTAAGTGTCTCTCTTGATCCTAGGTCCTGGCAGAGTTGTGCAGACTCAGGACAGCTGAGCTTTGGAGGAATACGCAGATTTAAAGAGGAGTCCGTAATTTGCTTTCTAATGATCATGATCTTTTCCTGAAAGAAGTTCAGGAATTTATTACTGCTGAAGTGAAAGCCATCCTCACTTGTGGAATGCTGCTTTTTAGTTAGCTTTGCGACAGTATCAAAAATAAATTTTGGATTATTCTTATTTTCCTCAATTAAGTTGGAAAAATAGGATGATCGAGCAGCAGTGAGGGCTCTTCGATACTGCACGGTACTGTCTTTCCAAGCTAGTCGGAAGACTTCCAGTTTGGTGTGGCGCCATTTCCGTTCCAATTTTCTGGAAGCTTGTTTCAGAGCTCGGGTATTTTCTGTATACCAGGGAGCTAGTTTCTTATGACAAATGTTTTTAGTTTTTAGGGGTGCAACTGCATCTAGGGTATTGCACAAGGTTAAATTGAGTTCCTCAGTTAGGTGGTTAACTGATTTTTGTCCTCTGACGTCCTTGGGTAGGCAGAAGGAGTCTGGAAGGGCATCAAGGAATCTTTGTGTTGTCTGAGAATTTATAGCACGACTTTTGATGCTCCTTGGTTGGGGTCTGAGCAGATTATTTGTTGCGATTGCAAACATAATAAAATGGTGTTCCGATAGTCCAGGATTATGAGGAAAAACATTAAGATCTACAACATTTATTCCATGGGACAAAACTAGGTCCAGAGTATGACTGTGGCAGTGAGTAGGTCCAGAGACATGTTGGACAAAACCCACTGAGTCGATGATGGCTTCGAAAGCCTTTTGGAGTGGGTCTGTGGACTTTTCCATGTGAATATTAAAATCACCAAAAATTAGAATATTATCTGCTATGACTACAAGGTCCGATAGGAATTCAGGGAACTCAGTGAGGAACGCTGTATATGGCCCAGGAGGCCTGTAAACAGTAGCTATAAAAAGGGATTGAGTAGGCTGCATAGATTTCATGACTAGAAGCTCAAAAGACGAAAACGTCATTTTTTGGGGGGGAAAATTGAAATTTGCTATCGTAAATGTTAGCAACACCTCCGCCTTTGCGGGATGCACGGGGGATATGGTCACTAGTGTAACCAGAAGGTGAGGCCTCATTTAACACAGTAAATTCATCAGGCTTAAACCATGTTTCAGTCAGGCCAATCACGTCAAGATTATGATCAGTGATTAGTTCATTGACTATAACTGCCTTTGAAGTGAGGGATCTAACATTAAGTAGCCCTATTTTGAGATGTGAGGTATCACGATCTCTTTCAATAATGGCAGGAATGGAGGAAGTCTTTATCCTAGTGAGATTGCTAAGGCGAACACAGTTGGCATCCTATTCCCGTTTATAGTTCACTACTTTTGACCAGATGGGCCATTGCTGACACGAGTGGCCCACTTGATATCCTAACACAGCTCTTCTCCTCCATAACTCTATCCAGGCCAATCACAGCTAATTAAAGATGATTAGTTTGCAGAGACGGTCCCCGTAGGCCGAGGGTAAAGGAGCTGGGATTGTAAAGGTAGTGACAGACATGTCAGCCGGCGGCGGCGAGGAGAGGAGGAGGAGAGGTAGAGCTGATTACCATGCCGTTCTGATAGATCCAGGCCAATTAGGACTGTTGACTCGGCCACATCCCCACATCACCACTGTCAAACGCAGCCAAGGTCATCCCTGACATGACACTGCCTTACCTGGGCTGATAGATTACAGGAGGAGCTAGCTTCACCCCCTACGTTGCTATGATACCAATACCCCCCCCACCCCCCCACCCCCCGCTCCTCCTCTTACTGTACAGTACACCCACCAGCACCAATTCAGAGCCAATCGCAATGGTGCCCTTCATTTTCTGAACCACAACTCAATCCCCACCGCATAGCCAAAGTTAAACTGTTGGGGTCTAATGGGGGGAAAAGGTATCCAGGCATTGAATTGCATGTACAGTATTGTGAGGTTGTTGTCACGGAAATGGCTGGGAATGGCATCCTGTAAATCAGATTACAGTGTACCTGGGAGCATGTACAGTACACACAAATCATTAATTTCTCTCCACAAGTGGCTCACTCTATATGGCAGACATTTTTCCTATCTTTATACTAAAAATGGAGGTAGAATGTTCAGTAAAGCTATCCCTAGTACCCCTCCATGAAAATACTACTCATATACAAAGATACTCTACCAAAGACATAATATAACTGATCAGCAGCTGTTCTACATTACAGTAGACTTCAAAATAAAGGTTCCAGTTGGAACCAAGTTTTTTCAGAGCCATGCCATAAGGGAACCATTTAAGGTTCTTAATTCTTTACAGTGTTAATTTAACTCCTGAATCAACACTAGAAGTCACCCAAGTTATAGACTGTTTACTCTGCTACCGCACGGCAAGCAGTACCAGAGACCAAAAGGCTCCTCAACAGCTTCTACCCCCAAGCCATAAGACTGCTGAACAATTAATAAAATCGCCCCCGGACAGTTTACATTGACCCCCCTCCCTTTTGTACACTGCTGCTACTCGCTATTTGTTTGTTACCTATGCATAGTCACTTCGCCCCCACCTACATGTACAGATTACCTCAACTAGCCTGTACCCCTGCACACTGACTCGGTGCCGGTGCCTCTTGTACATTGCCTCGTTACTGTTATTCTTATTGTGTTACTTTTTATTATTACTTTTTATTTTAGCCTACTTGGTAAATGTTTTATTCTTCTTGAACTGCACTGTTGGTTAAGGGCTTGTAAGTAAGCATTTCACTGTAAAGTCTACACTTGTTGTATTTGGCGCATGTGACAAATAAAGTTTAATTTGATTAGAAATGTTACACTGCAAAATCAACACTAGTCAACACTGGTCAAGTTGCTGTGTGCTATAAAAGGGACACAACTGCAGGCTTCCATACATTTCAAGGACCTTTTTGAATTCCAATGAACTGCAGATGCCACGTTAAGAACCCCCCCACTGAACTCAAAAGGTTCTTTATCGGGCCAGAGTTCTCCAAGGAACCTTAATAAGAGCTGAAAAAGAATGCTGTGTATGCAGAGTCAAAACATTAGTGAACATTATGTTTAACCCTGAACCTGCTGTCTGTATGCACCGAGCAATGAAAAGGTCTGTCTTAATTTAGCGTGTAATGTGGCTAGAGACATTAAATTGGAAGTTAATATCTCATCATTATATTGATAGCAATGATTATGCAGATTGCAGTCATCAACACATTGTATTAATGAGTCATCGTGTGGGAATTGGCGCCGTCAGCGGGTGAAGTTAATAGAACCTTCACCCTCCCAGCCTACTCTCTTTCTCTCTGTGTGACTCCCCACTGCAAAATAAGGACTGGTTGTTACAGCGGTTCAATTTTAACAATAATTAAATGTAAATATTATCTCTCTCTCTCTCTCTCTCTCTCTCTCTCTCTCTCTCTCTCTCTCTCTCTCTCTACCTCTCTCTCTCTCTCTCTCTCTCACACACACACACACTATCGACTGGAATATTGGTATGTCAGGGCTACCTTAAGGGGAGGATTAGACTTTTTTTTAAATCTGGAATGTTTATTTTTTTTAATAAGCTGTGTTTGGTTAGTTACCTGCTGTGCTTATGCTGTTCTGGGCTCATAGTGCTCATAGTGGCCCATGCATGAGGCATGGAATCATTCCACTAAAACTGTCTGGTTAGCTAGCTAACAAACATAGTGTGAAGATATATCCACAAATTCATTTTTTTACACAATATTTTATCATATTTGATGAGTTATTTGATCAACGTTTTCCTTTACCAAAATGGACGAATTTTAGGCATGTTGTTAGGATCCTAATGTCCATTCTAGAGTACTAATATTTAATTCTATGAGGCAGACAGTCATCAGTGCAGCTGTACAGTATAAAGAGGCTTTAACAGGGCACTCCCAAGGACTCAATTTAGCTAATGTCGTGGCAAAATATTAACCAAGGTGATTAGGAAGAGGCAACCATTGTTATCTTATCGATCTACTGCACGTTCTTAGTTGAAATATCTGTTTTATGGTGGTAAAGGTTGAAAAATATTGCAAATATAGTCATTCATTGCACACTTTTTGCCATACAATCAACATTATGGGATGTGATGTATGACTGTTCGATTTTTAGGAAGCTGCAGTTGAACATTTCTTCCGAGGCACTGACAAGACACAAGGACAGGGATTGGTTGGCAGCAGCACGTCATTCTTCAATCAGCATTGTACTTCACAGTACTTTGCCACATCTACAATCTATCCACACCTCAATTCTCACAATCAAATAAGTAGCATAAATGTGTAATCTACACTGATGATAAATTAATTACGGGTCTTTTTCCAACAATGCAGAGTTAAAGATAATTAAAAAAAAATTGAAATAGTGAAATAAGGAATAAATACACAGTAAACAACAATAAGAAGTAAAAATAACATGGCTATATACAGGGAGTACCAGTACCAAGTCTATGTGCAGGGGGTAATTGAGTAGCTATGTACAGTATATATAGGTAGGGGTAAAGTGACTAAGCAACAGGATAGATAATAAACTGTTCATGATGTTTATTATCCTGTTGCCTAGTCACTTTACCCCTACCTATGTGGTGAGTGTGAAAGTGTCCCCAGGGCCTGGGCTCCAGGGGCCCCCCATTGATTTTGTTAGTCATTCTCACTCAAATCATATTAACATTGCATCTGTCATGACAGGAAATTAGCTTTAAAACTACAAAACAAGTATCTCCGCCCCAAGGCATAATGGATTGAATTGCAGGAAAGTTGTAAAACTGCAAAACAATTAGCTCTGTCCCATGAAGAAAATAAGTAGAATTGCATGAAATTTGTTATAAAATTGCAACAAAATAAATATTAGTCCAATAGCAAAACTTGCTTTAAAACTGCAAGATTTTCTCTATTCCCCATGGCAAAATGTGTAGAATTGCAGGAAATGTACTTTTAAAATGTGTTTTCTTCTCTCCGCCGTCAAGAGGGTGGTCACTAAAACATTTTTCTGCAAGGTGGGGGGGGCAAACCAAATCTTACTTAGGGCCCCAAAAGGCTAAAGCCGGCCCTGTGGGTAGCCATTTGATTAGCTATTTAGCAGCCTTGATTTGGTCTCAGATATTGCTCTTTCCTCTGGCTGTTGTTTCCCCCTCAGGCAAATAAATGTCATTTCAATAATGGTATAAGTAACTAATCATCTCACTCCTTGTGTGTAACTGCCAGTGATCAGATCGCACTGTGTGATGGGTTCACTGCAGGGGTCCATCACCAGAACCCACTGAGGGATGGGTTCACTGCTGGGGTCCATCACCAGAACCCACTGAGGGATGGGTTCACTGCAGGGCTCCATCACCAGAACCCACTGAGGGATGGGTTCACTGCAGGGGTCCATCACCAGAACCCACTGAGGGATGTGTTCACTGCTGGGGTCCATCACCAGAACTCACTGAGGGATGGGTTCACTGCAGGGGTCCATCACCAGAACCCACTGAGGGATGGGTTCACTGCTGGGGTCCATCACCAGAACCCACTGAGGGATAGGTTCACTGCTGGGGTCCATCACCAGAACCCACTGAGTGATGGGTTCACTGCTGGGGTCCATCACCAGAACCAACTGAGGGATGGGTTCACTGCTGGGGTCCATCACCAGAGCCCACTGAGGGATGGGTTCACTGCTGGGGTCCATCACCAGAACCCACTGAGTGATGGGTTCACTGCTGGTGTCCATCACCAGAACCAACTGAGGGATGGGTTCACTGCTGGGGTCCCATTCATCCTCTTTAACTGGCTTGATTCTTTCTAACTCTCTTCTTTTAAAACAGCTCTGTAATGTTTCCTCTAATGGCAGTGTGAGGCTCAATTCCAAACGGGGCCTTGTGGGCCATGGTCAAAAGTAGTGCAGTCCAGGGTGCCATTTTGGACACAGGATGAGAGGATTCTTTATGGTCTTTGTAAGTAAAGTTGTTGAGGAGTCAAAGGGTCCTTTCATAAGTATTTGCATTTAATCAGCACATCAGGAGGTACAGGAGATCTGGAGGTCTGGGGACCCCTCTTTTTACGCTGCTGCTACTCTCTGTTTTTTCATACATGCATAGTCACTTTAACTGTACATACTACCTCAATTGGGTCGACCAACCAGTGCTCCCGCACATTAGCTAACCAGGCTATCTGCATTGTGTCCCGCCACCCACCACCCGCCAACCCCTCTTTTACGCTACTGCTACTCTCTGTTCATCATAAATGCATAGTCACTTTAACCATATCTACATGTACATACTAGCTCAATCAGCCTGACTAACCGGTGTCTGTATGTAGCCTCGCTACTTTTATAGCCTCGCTACTGTATATAGCCTCTTTTTACTGTTGTATTATTTCTTTACTTAGCTATTGTTCACCTAACACCTTTTTGCACTATTGGTTAGAGCCTGTAAGTAAGCAAGGTCTACACCTGTTGTATCCGGCGCACGTGACAAATAAACTTTGATTTGATTTGTTTTGAAAATGAAGTGGCTTTGTCCACCTGGAAAGATTGCCAGAAATACAGAGGCATCATTCCCATGTGACAATACCAGGGGAAGTCACCTCCTCATAGCAAAAACAGAGCACGTAACAGGTAGTGTGGAGGGTAAAAGCTCTTTGCTTTTTTTCTCTTCAATTAGTTATTTTCTCATTCCAAGACACCATTTCACTCATATATCAATGGCACATATTCAAATATTCCCTCATTCTCTGTTTGAAGCAGAAGGGGGCCTCAGATGGTTATTACAACAACACAAAGAGTTATCTATCCAAAATTGAGATGTATGGATGAACCACTTCTCAAATATTTTTGACTATATAACAAAGTTCAATCAACAAAAACATACATGATCAAATACAAATCTTAGAATCAACTATTAAAGACTACCAGAACCCACTGGATTCTCCAATTACATTGAATGAACTACAGGACAAAATACAAACCCTCCAACCCAAAAAGGCCTGTGGTGTTGATGGTATCCTAAATGAAATTATAAAATATATAGACAACAAATTCCAGTTACATATACTTAAACTCTTTAACATCATCCTCAGCTCTGGCATCTTCCCCAATATTTGGAACCAAGGACTGATCACCCCAATCCACAAAAGTGGAGACAAATTTCACCCCAATAACTACCATGAGATATGCGTCAACAGCAACCTTGGGAAAATCCACTACATTATCATTAACAGCAGAATGATGCATTTCCTCAGTGAAAGCAATGTACTGAGCAAATGTCAAATTAGCTTTTTACCAAATTACAGTATGACAAACCACATATTCACCCTGCACACCCTAATTGACCAGAAAAACAAAGGCAAAGTCTTCTCATGCTTTGTTGATTTAAAAAAAAAAGAAGCTTTTTTTCTCAATTTGGCATGAGGGTCTGCTATACAAATTAATGGAAAGTGGTGTTGGGGGAAAACATACACCATTATAAAATCCATGTACACAAACAAGTGTGCGGTTGAAATTGGAAAAAAATATTTCTTTCCACAGGGATGCAGTTTGAGCCCCAATCTCTTCAACATATATATCAAAAATATCCTCTGTGTTCAACGTAAAACAAATAATGCATGCAGAGCAGAATTAGGCCGATAGCCGCTAATTATCAAAATCTAGAAAAGAACCGTTCAATTCTACAACCACCTAAAAGGAAGTGATTCCCAAACCTTCCATGACAACGCCATCACCTACAGAGAGATGAACCTGGAGAAGAGTCCCCTAATCAAGCTGGTCTTGTGGCTCTGTTCACAAACACAAACAGACTCCACAGAGCTCAAGGACAGCAACACAATTAGGCCCAACCAAATCATGAGAAAACTAAAAGATAATTACTTAACACATTGGAAAGAATTAACAAAAAAACAGCAAACTAGAATGCTATTTGGCCCTAAACAGAGAGTACACAGTGGCAGAATACCTGCCCACTTTGACTGACCCCAACTGAAGGAAAGCTTTGACTATGTACAGACTCAGTGAGCATAGCCTTGCTATTGAGAAAGCCTGTCGTAGGCAGACCTGGCTATCAAGAGAAGACCGGCTATGTGCACACTGCCCACAAAATGAGGTGGAAACTGAGCTGCACTTCTTCCAAATGTATGACCATATTAGAGAGACAAATTTCCCTCAGATTACACAAACAAACCCAATTTTGATAAACTCCCATATCTACTAGGTGAAATAGCACAGTGTGCCATCACAGCAGCAAGATTTGTAACCTACAAGAAAAGGGCAACCAGTGAAGAACTGTAACGATGTGCGCTGAGAGTCGGGAAGCAAGTTCAGGGAGTGAGTGTTTTAATAAATAAACAACATAATACAAGAAACACGAACAACGCACAGACTTAACACTGGAACAGAAACAATGACGCCTGGGGAAGAAACCAAAGGGAGTGACATATATATATATATATATATAGGGAAGGTAATCAGGGAGGTAATTGAGTCCAGGTGAGTCTGATGATGCGCAGGTGCGCGTAATGATGGTAACAGGAGTGTGCCATAACAAGCAGCCTGGTGACCTAGAGGCCAGGCCGGAGAGGGATCACACGTGACAAGAACAAACCCATATTTTGTACTTTAACTATTTGCACGTCGTTACAACACCATATATGGACATAATATAACATTTGAAATGTCTTTATTCTTTTGGAGTGTAATGTTTACTGTTAATTTGTATTGTTTATTTCACTTTTGTTTATTATCTACTTCACTTGCTTTGGCAATGTAAACATATGTTTCCCATGCCAATAAAGCCGTTGAATTGAGAGAGAGACAGAGTGAGAGAGAGAGAGAGAGAGAGAGAGAGAGAGAGAGAGAAACAGGTTCACTGGCACTTAATTGTATTATTTGATTTACATAATCATCAGCAAATGAAAAAAGTGGGCAAGAGGCGGGTTTTTAAGAGTTTTTGAGAGTTGTTTATCGTTACAGTTGCCGTTAACGACAGGTTCCAGACAGCTGCACAGATCATACGTCTCCAGCCCTCTCTCGGAGCTGTCAGCTCTACAGCACAAAGTCATGTTGATTCTGATGTTTATCCAAACGGCTCGACGTGTGACCGCTTTTACTACCTTGTAAGACCTTCGGAGCCATCTGCAAAAACTAACCTGCCACACCTCATTAGCCCATACCCCTGTGAACATGGGAAGAGCTCACACACACACACACACACACACACACTCTGCTGCCAAAAACACATTTTTCAAATCCAAAGTGATGCTTCCTCAAACAGCCTGGGGGAGTGGAGGAGAACGATGGGCGGTGGCAGAAGGGGTCACTTGTTTTCTTGGATCATCACAGTAATCCTAGCTTTTGATTTCTGGTGATGCCAGGCTGGCAGTCAGCGACCAGGCATTATTGTAGCTTCTTATACACGTGGTGTTTGGAACCAACCAACTGCCTTGTTTGGCCCTGTGTGTCTGTAGAGACCCCTGGGCTGGCTGGATGCAGCAGATTTTTCCCTGTGATGCCAGGGGGCACCTAGCCTGCACTCAATAAACAAAGCATTACAGGACCCCACCTTATTACACACCCAGCCTAGGATGTTGTGGACCCACCACCATGTTTGGCCAAGATGGGGCATGATGGTGTGTTATTTGAAATGGGTAGTGGTTTTAGTTGACAGTGTTGTTCAAAGGAGTTTGGGATAGAGCTTGGAGTGTGTGTGTGTGTGTGTGTGTGTGTGTGTGTGTGTGTGTGTGTGTGTGTGTGTGTGTGTGTGTGTGTGTGTGTGTGTGTGTGTGTGTGTGTGTGTGTGTGTGTGTGTGTGTGTGTGTGTGTGTGTGTGTGTGTGTGTGTGTGTCTGCCTGCCAGTGGGTTCTTTTCTCAGTTCTCTCAGGTAAATGTGCGCTTGTCAAATGTTGCCTTCTTTGTCATTCCAGGTATGCCCCTCAGTCTAGACTGTAAGGCCTTCTTTGGCTACAGCGGGGAGTCTAGACATATCATCTACTGGATGAAGGGGGAGAAGTTTGTGGAGGAGCTGGCAGGTCACATTAAAGAAAGTGAAGTCAGGTACTGTATATAATCTATCACTGCAAACTTTTCTCTTTCTCTGTTTCTGATGGTGTAAGTGTCTAGTTTCTGGTTATATACAGAAACCAGTGTGGATGTGACTGACACTAGCATATTATGCCCATTAGGGTTGTGGAGTAATGTCTTGTGGGTCTGAAAAATCATCAGGCTTCATTAGGAGTGTGATGTTCCACTGCCACATCCTGTGCTGTCCACTGTGACTGACAGCATAATACCTCCATCAGCGGGAGGGGATTTCTGCTTCGATATCAGCTCCAGGATTTGTACTACAGTCTAAATGGACAGAGGGGAAATTCCTCATGCACACAATGAGAAACTAATCACGTAACAATTTAATTCAGGGTAAATCCGGGCTTGTTGTAGCAGACTGCTACTTCTGAAAGATGATAAGAGTTCATCCTCTTGTTGGAAAGCTAGTAATTACCACATAAAGCTAGTAATTACCATATAAAGCAAGTTATTACCACATAAAGCACGTACAGTAATTACCATATAAATCTAGTAATTACCACATAAAGCTAGTAATTACCACATAAAGCTAGTAATTACCATATAAAGCAAGTTATTACCACATAAAGCACGTACAGTAATTACCATATAAATCTAGTAATTACCACATAAAGCTAGTAATTACCACATAAAGCTAGTAATTACCACATAAAGCTAGTAATTACCACATAAAGCTAGTAATTACCACATAAAGCTAGTAATTACCACATAAAGCTAGTAATTACCATATAAAGCAAGTTATTACCACATAAAGCTAGTAATTACCACATAAAGCTAGTAATTACCATATAAAGCAAGTAATTACCACATAAAGCTAGTAATTACCACATAAAGCTAGTAATTACCACATAAAGCTAGTAATTACCACATAAAGCTAGTAATTACCACATAAAGCTAGTAATTACCATATAAAGCAAGTTATTACCACATAAAGCACGTACAGTAATTACCATATAAATCTAGTAATTACCACATAAAGCTAGTAATTACCACATAAAGCTAGTAATTACCACATAGCTGTCATGTAAATGTAACCGCTCCTATCAAATGACACATAATTGTCTCAACTTCCCAGCCTGGAGTAGCCAGTAACATCAACTCCCCAGCCTAGAGTAGCCAGTAGCATCTTCTGCCCAGTAGCACGTGGCATCACCTCCCCAGTATCCATTAGCATCACCTCCCCAGTATCCAGTAGCATCACCTCCCCAGTATCCATTAGCATCACCTCCCCAGTATCCAGTAGCATCACCTCCCCAGTATCCAGTAGCATCACCTCCCCAGTATCCAGTAGCATCACCTCCCCAGTATCCAGTAGCATCACCTCCCCAGTATCCATTAGCATCACCTCCCCAGTATCCAGTAGCATCACCTCCCCAGTATCCAGTAGCATCACCTCCCCAGTAGTCAGTAGCATCACCTCCCCATTAGCCATTGGCATCACATAGCCAGTAGCATCACCTCCCCATTAGCCATTGGCATCACATAGCCAGTAGCATCACCTCCCATGTAGCCAGTAGCATCACCTCCCCAGTAGCCAGTAGCATCAAATCCCCAGCCTGGAGTAGCCAGTAGCATCATCTCACCAGCCTGGAGTAGCCAGTAGCATTATCTCACCAGCCTGGAGTAGCCAGTAGCATATTAAAGTAATAAAGTACACAATGGATTTCAAAACTACTGAACTGACTCCACACCAGAACCCACCACTACAATTCTAACTCTACTATCTACTGCTGGCAGTATTCAGCCAATCATCAAGTTTGCAGACGACACAACAGTAGTAGGCCTAATTATCAACAATGACGAGACAGCCTACAGGGAGGAGGTGCGGGCCCTGGGAGTGTGGTGCCAGGAAAATAACCTCTCACCCAATGTCAAACAAAACAAAGGAGCTGATCGTGGACTTCAGGAAACAGCAGAGGAAGCATCCCCCTATCCATGTTGACAGGACCGCAGTGGAGGTAGAAAGCTTCAAGTTCCTCGGCGTACACATCACTGACAAACTGAAATGGTCCACCCACACAGATAGTGTGGTGAAGAAGGCGCAACAGTGCCTCTTTAACTTCAGGAGGCTGAAGAAATGTGGCTTGGCACCTAAAATCCTCCAACTTTTACAGGTGCACAATTGAGAGCATCCTGTCGGGCTGCATCACCGCCTGGTACGGCAACTGCACCATCCGCAACCGGAGAGCTCTCCAGAGGGTGGTGTGGTCTGCCCAACGCATCACTGTGGGCAAACTACCTACCCTCCAGGACACCTACAGCACCCAATGTCACAGGACGCTGCCCTGTATACATAGACTTGAAATGACTGGCCACTTTAATAATAGAACACTAGTCACTTTAATAATGTTTACATATTTTGCATTACTCATCTCAAATGTATATACTGTATTCTATTCTATTCTACTGTATGTTAGTCTATGTTGCTCTGACATTGCTCGTCCAAGTATTTATATATTCTTAATTCTATTCCTTTACTTTAGATTTGTGCGTGTTTTGTGTATTGTTGTGAAATTGTTAAATATTACTTGTTAGATATTACTGCACTGTTGGAGCTAGAAACACAAGCATTTTGCTACACCCGCAATAACATCTGCTAAACACGTGTATGTGAGCAATAAAATTAGATTTGCTACAAGTTCAGACAGCTGGCTAGATTATTTAAATGTTTTGCTGACATGGCTAATTGAGTGACTGTCAGTGACTGACATAACAAGAGAAAAATGACTGATGCACAACCAAATTTCAAACGTTCTGTTGATCTACTATTCAACTGACCCCGAACTGAGTTCCTAGGTTGGGGACCCCCTAGCAGCTTGGGGCCCTAAGTGACCGCTTATGTCACTTATGCCTGGAGCCGCCCCACCAGCACATGGCCAAACCAAAACCAACCAATGTCTCTCTCTCTCGCCAACAAAACGAGGCTGAATGTCTCTACAGTTGTGCAGATGAGATGGGAAAGTGACTGAAATTAACTAAGAAAAGCAGATATTATCACATGAATGGCTAGAGGCGGAGATATAGAGATACTGTACAGAGCAGAGAGGAGTTATTTGTTCACAGGCAGACTGGAATTTTCTGTCAGCCAAGAATGATGACTAAGAAGGGAGAGGGGAAAGGCTACTTATTTAAGAGGCTCTAATAACCCTATGAACAAAGGAGTTGCCAGTTTTCAGTAGAAATATGTCTGAGATTTCATATAAAGAAGTCTAGGTCAGGTTAGTGCAGTAAGATACTCTGACCCAGTTTCTCTCAATGCTCCTGGTGGACTAATGCAATCTGAGAGAGAGGCAGATCTGGCTCTCAAGAGAAGACAGGCTGTGTGCACAATGCCCGCAAAATGAGGTGGAAACTGAGCTGCACTTCCTAACCTCCTGCCAAATGTATGACCATATTAGAGACACATATTTCCCTCAGATTACACAGATCCACAAAGAATTCGAAAACAAATCCAATATTGATCAACTCCCATATCTACTGGGTGAAATACCACAGTGTGCCATCACGGCAGCAAGATTTGTGACCTGTTGCCACAAGAAAAGGGCAACCAGTGAAGAACAAACACCATTGTAAATACAACCCATATTTATGTTTATTTATTTTCCCATTTTAAATGTAACTCTTTGTACATCGTTACAACACTGTATATAGACATAATATGACATTTGAAATGTCTCTATTCTTTTGGAACTTATGTGAGTGTAATGTTTACTGTTCATTTTTATTGTTTATTTCACTTTTGTTATCTTTTATTATCTACTTCACTTGCTTTGGCAACGTCAACATATGCCAATAAAGCCCTTAAATTAAACATTTAAATTGAGAGGGAGAAAGAGCTGGAGAGAAAGAAAGAGGAAGAGAGAAATGGGCTGTGTGCATATTGTGTGTTTGTGGGCGTGTGTGTGTGTGTGTGTGTGTCTCTCTGTCTGTCTATCTGTGTGTTTGTGATGGTCAAAGTGAACATATGCGTGTGCCTGACTATGAATATTCTCTTCTGATGGGGAATTTTAGCAAGTAGCTCATCATTCAGAATGACCTCTATCACAAATCGCCACATCACATCAGTCCTTCTCAGTGGCACTGCAAAGACCTGCTCTTTATTTTCATTTGGAGGTTTTGAAGTGCTCTTGTGGGGGAGAGTTTTCACGCCTCTGCGCTGGTTTTGTTTTCTTCCAGCCGAGCCACTAATTATGTATTACGCCTTCCTCTCACCTCTAGAACTGCGTCCTCCTTCCTAGCGTGGAGGTACAGCATTATCCTTCCTAACGTGGATGTACAGCATTATCCTTCCTAACATTTAGAATGGAGCCGGAGGGGATGGCTGACATTTTACGGGCTCCTAACCAACTGTGCTATTTGTGTGTTTTCGCATTGTTATTTTGTACATAATGTTGCTGCTACCATCTCTTATGACCGAAAAGAGCTTCTGGATATCAGAACAGTGATTACTCACCTCGAACTGGATGAAGATTTTAGTCTGACGCAAAGGATATGCTGCTTCTCTGAGACCTGGCCCAAATCCCTGTCATTCACGTGAAGAAAAGACGGAAATACAGGGGAGATTGGGGTGCCTTGTGAAAATTTGTTGGTGAGTGGGTAACCCGCTTATACCATCCGTTCTATTGGCCAACGTGCAATCACTGGAAAATAAATTGGATGATGAATAAACTGGACTATCCTACTGTCATGGCGTTGGCTTGATGGGGGAGGTTTATGACCCCCATAAATACCTTTCTCCCTTTCCTCTCTCTTGACTACAGAAGGACACTTGAATAGCCTTTGTTAAACATAGAGAGTCTGGGAACATCAAAAGGTGGGGGGAAAGGAACCATATTTCAGTAATCCAACCAGTTGAAAATATGCGTTGGTACTCAATGAATATGATGCCATGTCAGTTGGCGTCTGAGACATTGTGAATGATGACAGGACGACATAAACTGTATCTTGGAAAGTCTACACATTCTAGTTATCAGATTCACATGGAATTGTTGTGCAATTTAAATGTTTAAATATGAAACTATTTGTGAAAAGATTAAATGTAATTTTAGCTTCCAAATGAGAGAATTGGGTTTTCATAAGGTTAAAGCTCTGCTCACTCAGTGGCCCGCCCATGTGAAGAGACATTGGTTATAAACTATGAAACACGCCCTTCTCTCCCCTCCTATATAAAGCCCTTGACGAAAATGTAACTTTCTGTTCCGATGACATTAGGGCGACAGTCCTATGTTGAAAGTGTTCAGATAATAAGCTGTTCCGAGGACGTGAGGACGACGGTCCCACGTTAAAAGGGCTCAGATAATAACCAAACAGAATATAGCACGAGCTTAAATGTATGACAACTTGATATGAACTTTGAACTCTTATTCACTTCAGAAGTGATACCTCCAAGCCAATTGAGTTAGCGGCAGCCACGTTAAACGTGGGCTAGGAAAGGACGGATGACTTATCCAGTCTAACACACAACGACGATACTACAACGTATCCAGTTTACCCCCAGAGACATTCTTCCGAGGACAGGAAGATCTCTGTTGGGCAACACGGCCTTCCATCTACGACCAACCTATTGAAGCGCAGCTCAGAGTAAATATTCCTTGCATTTTCCTTTTCCAAATGGGCAGTTATGTAGAATGCATAGGATTCTGTAGTTACGATAGCATAGCTCACGAGGTCCCATTGAGACCCAAAACCCTTTGTTCCTAGTCTTCCCTCGCTTTCATTCAAACCAAACCCCCTCTCTTTGTGTAACCAGCCGTCATATCGTTTCCGCCCACCAGGGACATTTTTCATGTATGACATAATTAGTAATCAATGTACGATCCATTCTGTGTTTATGTAATTCTGTGTGATTATTTAGGTATTTAGTAAATAAATAATTCAACCAAATTTTGTATTGCTGATTCAACTTGTTAGCCAGGGTTCGTGAAGATAACCAAGAATTCTACGATGTTCAGATGAGACTGAAATAAGGTGACGATTAATTTTGACTGCTATTGATGTAAAAGATTACTAGGTCTTTAAGAGTTTTTTCGGAAGATAACAGCTCTATAAACATTCTTTGGTGGTGTCCCGACTTTCTAGTTAATTATTTACCTGATTAGCTTAATCGGGTAATATTAATTACAGAGAAATTATTTTATAGAATAGCATGTCATATCACTTAATCCGGCATAGCCAAAGACACGACACTACCAACAGAACATTAAAAACTGTAATATCAGGGCCTCCCGGGTGGCGCAGTGGTCTAGGGCACTGCATCGCAGTGCTAACTGCGCCACCAGAGTCTCTGGGTTCGCGCCCAGGCTGTGTCGCAGCCGGCCGCGACCGGGAGGTCCGTGGGGCGACGCACAATTGGCATAGCGTCGTCCGGGTTAGGGCGGGTTTGGCCGGTAGGGATATCCTTGTCTCATCGCGCTCCAGCGACTCCTGTGGCGGGCCGGGCGCAGTGCGCGCTAACCAAGCAGGCCAGGTACACGGTGTTTCCTCCGACACATTGGTGCGGCTGGCTTCCGGGTTGGAGGCGTGCTGTGTTAAGAAGCAGTGCGGCTTGGTTGGGTTGTGCTTCGGAGGACGCATGGCTTTCGACCTTCGTCTCTCCCGAGCCCGTACGGGAGTTGTAGCGATGAGACAAGATAGTAATTACTAGCGATTGGATACCACGAAAATTGGGGAGAAAATGGGATAAAAAAATAAATAATAAAAAATAAAAACTGTAATATCTTATGTTTCACCGAGTCGTGGCTGAATGACGACACGGATAATATACAGTTGGCTGCGTTTTCTGTGCATTGGCAGGACAGAACAGCTACGTCTGGTAAGACGAGGGGTGGTGTGTGTCTATTTGTCAATAACAGCTGGTGCGCGATGTCTAATATTAAAGAGGTCTCGAGATATTGCTCGCCTGAGGTAGAGTACCTCATGATAAACTGTAGACCACACTATCTACCAAGAGAGTTTTAATCTATATTTTTCATAGCCGTCTATTTACCACCACAAACCGATGCTGGTAAGAAGACCGCACTCAACTAGCTGTATAAGGCCATAAGCAAAGAAGAAAATGCTCATCCAGAAGCGGCACTCCTAGTGGCCGGGGACTTTAATGCAGGCAAACTTAAATCCATTTTACCTCATTTCTACCAGCATGTCACATGTGCAACCAGAGGGGAAAACTCTAGATCACCTATACTCCACACACAGAGACGTGTACAAAGCTCTCCCTCGCCCTCCATTTGGCAAATCTGACCATAATTCTATCCTCCTGATTCCTGCTTACAAGCAAAAACTAAAGCAGAAAGTACCAGTGACTCGCTCAATACGGAAGTGGTCAGAGGACGCGGATGCTACGCTACAGGACTGTTTTGCTAGCACAGACTGGGATATGTTCTGGGATTCATCCAATGGCATCGAGGAGTACACCACCTCAGTCACCGGCGTCATCAATAAGTTTATTGACGACGTCGTCCCCACAGTGACCGTACGTACATATCCCAAACAGAAGCCAAGGATTACAGGCAACATCTGCACCGAGCTAAAGGCTAGAGCTGACGCTTTCAAGGAGCGGGACACTAATCCGGATGCTTATAAGAAATGTCGCTATGCCCTCAGATGAACAATGAAACAGGCAAAGCGTCAATACAGGACTAAGATTGAATCCTACTACACTGGCTCTAATGCTCGCCGGATGTGGCAGTGCTTGCAAACTATTATGGACTACAAAGGGAAACCCAGCTGCAAGCTTCCTAGTGACGCGAGTCTACCAGACGAGCTAAATGCCTTTTATGCTCGCTTCGAGAAAAGCAACACTGAAGCATGCATGAGAGCACCACCTCTTCCAGACTACTGTGTGATCGACGCTCTCCGTAGCCGATGTGAGCAAGACCTTTCAACAGGTCAACATTCACAAGGCTGCGGGGCCAGACGGATTACCAGGACGTGTACTCAGAGCATGCAAGGACTAACTGGCAAGTGTCTTTACTGATATTTTCAACCTCTCCCTGACCGAGTCTGTAATACTTACATGTTTCATGCAGACCAGCATAGTCCCTGTGCCCAAGACAGCCTATAGGAAGGAGGTCAGAGACCTGGCAGTGTGGTGCCAGGACAACAACCTCTCCCTCAACGTGAGCAAGACAAAGGAAATGATCGTGGATTACAGGAAAAAGAGGGCCGACAGGGCTGTATTGGAGTGGGTCGAAAGTTAAGTTCCTTGGGGCCCACATCACCAACAAACTATTATGGTCAAAACACACCAAGACAGTCGTGACAACACCGCCTGGTATGGCAACTGCTCGGCATCTGACCATAAGGCGCTACAGAGGGTAGTGCGTACGACACATCACTGGGACCAAGTACAGTACATCACTGGTGCCAAGCTTCCTGCCATCCAGGACCTATATACTAGGCGGTGTCAGGGGAAGGCCCAAAAAATTGTGCTACCGCACGGTATTGTTATTTTATTGTGTTACTTTTTTTCTTTTTTTTACTTTAGTTTATTTAGTAAATAATTTCTTAACTCTATTTCTTGAACTGCATAAGGGCTTGTAAGCATTTCACGGTAAGGTCTACACCTATTGTATTCGGCGTATGCGACTAATAAAATGTAATTTAATGTATAGCATTATCCTTCCTACCGTGGAGGTACATCATTATCCTTCCTACCGTGGAGGTACATCATTATCCTTCCTGCCGTGGAGGTACATCATTATCCTTCCTACCGTGGAGGTACATCATTATCCTTCCTGCCGTGGAGGTACATCATTATCCTTCCTGCCGTGGAGGTACATCATTATCCTTCCTGCCGTGGAGGTACATCATTATCCTTCCTGCCGTGGAGGTACATCATTATCCTTCCTGCCGTGGAGGTACATAATTATCCTTCCTACCGTGGAGGTACATCATTATCCTTCCTGCCGTGGAGGTACATCATTATCCTTCCTAATGTGGATGTACAGTTTTGGATGCCGCAATGTCTCCCTCTCCCCTCCCTGTGTGTGCGTGTGTGTGTGTGTGTGTGCGCGCGTGCGCGTGTGTGTGTGTGTGTTTGATCTCCAGCTCCACTGTAATGGGAAAAGAATCTCTGCCTAACGAGTATGACCTCTGCGCTGAACTCTTGTTAGCTGCATTGTGAAACCAGGGCCTGGCTCTGAAAACAGACCACTATATGAGGTGTGTTTCTACCCCCCCACTATGTACCTCAGTGGTGACCTGTATACTCTGGGCTATGGTACCTCCCCTGAGGTTCTTCTCTCTCCTCCCCCCTCCTCCTCTTCTTCTACACAGGGTGCTGAATGAACACTTGGGGGAAAAGGAGGTGGAGCTGTCCTTAACCTTCGACGCGGTGGAGGAGACGGACCTGGGAAACTACACCTGCTATGTGGAGAACCACATTGGACGGAGGAGTGGCAGCGCCATCCTGCAGAAGAGAGGTAGGCCAGGCCTCAACACCACTGCTGTCTGCTGATAATACTGCTGAGACAGTAACACTTTAGGCAGACAGGTTTATGGGTAATGTTTCCCTTGGGAGGGGTGCGGCGTCATGGCATAATACCCTTTGCCGACTTGGGCACTGACCAATTAAATCCCCATTTCTTCACTTGTCTAATACTCTGTGTCATGCTACAGTTGAAGTCGGAAATGTACATACACCTTAGCCTTAGCCAAATACATTAAACTCAGTTTTTCACAATTCCTGATATTTAATCCTTGTAAAAATTCTCTGTCTTAGGTCAGGTAGGATCACCACTTTATTTTAAGAATGTGAAATGTCAGAATAATAGTAGAGATAATGATTTATTTCAGCTTTTATTTCTTTCATCCCATTCCCAGTGGGTCAGAAGTTTACATACACTCAATTACTATTTGGTAGCATTGCCTTTAAATTGTTTAACTTGGGTCAAACGTTTCAGGCAGCCTTCCAGAAGCTTCCCACAATAATGTGGGTGAATTTTGGCCCATTCCTCCTGACAGAGTTGGTGTAACTCAGTCGGGTTTGTAGGCCTCCTTGCTCGCACAAGCTTTTTCAGTTCTGCCCACACATTTTCTATTGGATTGAGGTCAGGGCTTTGTGATACCTTGACTTCTCCAATACCTTGACTTTGTTGTCCTTAAGCCATTTTGCCACACCTTTGGAAGTATGCTTGGGGTCATTGTCCATGTGGAAGACCCATTTGCGACCAAGCTTTAACTTCCTGACTGATGTCTTGAGATGTTGCTTCAATATATCCACATAATTTTCCTGCCTCATGATGCCATCTATTTTGTGAAGTGCACTAGTCCCTCCTGCAGCAAAGCACCCCCACAACATGATGCTGCCACCCCCGTGCTTCACGGTTGAGATGGTGTTCTTCGGCTTGCAAGCCTCCCCCTTTTTCCTCCAAACATAACAATGGTCATTATGGCCAAACAGTTCTATTTTTGTTTCATCAGACCAGAGGACATTTCTCCAAAAAGTACGATCATTGTCCCCATATGCAGTTGCAAACCGTAGTCTGTTTTTTGGCGGTTTTGGAGCAGTGGCTTCTTCCTTGCTGAGCGGCCTTTCAGGTTATGTCGATATAGAACTCGTTTTACTGTGGATATAGATACTTTTGTAACTGTTTCCTCCAGCATCTTCACAAGGTCATTTGCTGTTGTTCTGGAATTGCTTTGCACTTTTCGCACCAAAGTACATTCATCTCTAGGAGACAGAACGCATCTCCTTCCTGAGCGGTATGTCGGCTACGTGGTCCCATGGTGTTTATACTTGCGTACTATTGTTTGTACAGTTGAACGTGGAACCTTCAGGCGTTGCTCCCAAGGATGAACCAGACATGTGGAGGTCTCAAAAAAAAATCTGAGGTATTGGCTGATTTATTTAGATTTTCCCATGATGTCAAGCAAAGAGGCACTACGTTTGAAAGTAGGCCTTGAAATACATCCACAGGTACACCTCCAATTGACTCAAATGATGTCAATTAGCCTATCAGAAGCTTCTAAACACCATTACATACTTTTCTGGAATTTTCCAAGCTGTTTAAAGGCAGGGTCAACTTAGTGTATGTAAACTTCTGACCCACTGGAATTGTGATACAGTGAATTATAAGTGAAATAATCTGTTTGTAAACAATTGTTGGAAAAATGACTTGTGTCATGCACAAAGTAGATGTCCTAACCGACTTGCCAAAACTATAGTTTGTTAACAAGACATTTGTGGAGTGGTTTAAAAACAAGTTTTAATGACTCCAACCTAAGTGTATGTAAACTTCCGACTTCAACTGTATATGCCTCCAACAATCTGTATGACTGTTGTAAGTAGCCTGGCTGAACTCAGATCTGGAGAGAGAAAGAAATACATTTAAGAAGAGATCGTATTCAGATAGGTATAGATCTATAGGTAGATACTGAAAGAGCATGAGTTTGCAGAGAGCAGAGTTTGATCCCCTTTTGTCTTTGTCTTGGAAGGGCAGATCTGATCGAGTCACAGCTTTATAAGTGTATTTTAAACCAGATTTTAAAGCAAATTTGTGTTTCATAGCTTCAGTGCAATAAAAACTACAACCAATAAATAATCAAATTTGCAGTTTTACTTGATAATCACATTTTCTTACGTGGAACCATGTTTTCACATGTATTAAATTGACAGTTTGCATGTTAACACCACCTTTTCACATGTGACGAGAATAACATGTTTTCACCTCACATGTGAATTGTAGTTTAACATGTTAAAAACTTTTACGTGATAATCTGATATTTAATTTTACTTGGGAAAAACATTCACATGTGAAAATCAAAGTTGCAGTTTCACTTGTAAAAAACCTCAATGTGAAAATCTCACTTTCACATGTGGAATTTCATTTTCACATGTGAAAATCACATTTGCAGTTTCATATGTGTGAACTTGCAATTCCACTTGTGAAAGTGAAAATCTAATTTGCAGTTTCAGATATAAGAAACTCCAACTGTGAAAATCTTACTTTGTGGGGTTGAAATAATGTTATTCTCCTCACATCTGAAAAGATGGTGTTAACATGTTGCAGTAGCATCCAAAAAAGCCCAAATGTGGGAAATATTTTGCGGGACATTCACAGAACCGTGGACATAATACATTTTTCGGGGGGCTGGTTAATTGATCACGTTCAAATGGCGACATAGTTCTGCTGTGTGAAGGTCCCTGCCTGTTAAAGGGGAAATCCGTAGTTGCTACATCCATTTTTGGACTTAGAAATTAACGATATACACTACCGGTCAAAAGATTTAGAACACCTACTCATTCAAGTTTTTTTTAACTATTTTCTATATAGTCGAATAATAGTGAAGACATCAAAACTATGAAATATCACATATGGTATCATGTCGTAACCAAAAAAGTCTTAAACAAATCAAAATATATTTTATATTTGACATTCCGCAAATAGCCACCCTTTGCCTTGATGACAGCTTTGCACACTCTTGGCATTCTCTCAACCAGCTTCACCTGGAATGCTTTTCCAACAGTCTTGAAGGAGTTCCCACATATACTGAGCACTTGTTGGCTGCTTTTCCTTCACTCTGCATTCCGATTCCTCCCAAACCATCACAATTTGGTCGGGGGATTGTGGAGGCCAGGGCATCTAATGCAGCACTCCATCATTCTCTTTCTTGGTAAAATAGCCCTTAAACAGCCTGTAGGTGTGTTGGGGCATTCTCCTGTTGAAAAACAAATAATAGTTCCACTAAGCCCAAACCAGATGGGATGGTGTATCGCTGCAGAATGCTGTGGTAGCCATGCTGGTTAAGTGTGCCTTGAATTCTAAATAAATCACAGACAATGTCACCAGCAAAGCACCCCCACACCATCACACCTCCTCCTCCATGCTTTACAGCCGGAAATACACGAGATCATCCGTTCAACCACACCGCGTCTCACAAAGACACGGCGGTTGGAACGAAAAATCTCCAAGACTCCAGACCAAAGGACAGATTTCCACCGGTCTAATGTCCATTGCTCATGTTTCTTGGGCCAAGCAAGTCTCTTCTTATTATTGGTGTCCTTTAGTAGTGGTTTCTTTGCAGCAATTCGGCCATGAAGGCCTGATTCACACAGTCTCCTCTGAACAGTTGATGTTGAGATGTGTCTGTTACTTGAACTCTGTGAAGCATTTATTTGGGCTGCAGTTTCTGAGGCAGTTAACTCTAATGAACTTATCCTCCGCAGCAGAGGAAACTCTGGGTCTTCCATTCCTGTGGCGGTCCTCATGAGAGCCAGTTTCATAATAGCGCTTGATGGTTTTTGCGATTACACTTGAAGAAACTTTAAAAGTTCTTGAAATGTTTCATATTGACTGACCTTCATGTCTTAAAGTAATGATGGACTGTCGTTTCCCTTTGCTTATTTGAGCTGTTCTTGCCATAATATGGACTTGGTCTTTTACCAAATAGGGCTATCTTCTGTATACTCTCCTACCTTGTCACAACACAATTGATTGGCTCGTTAAGAAGGAAAGAAATTCCACAAATTAAAAATAGTAAAAATAAAGAAAAACCCTTGAATGAGTAGGTGTTCTAAAACTTTTGACCGGTAGTGTATACCCATTGATTCTTGAAGAATATAACTTACAAATGCCTCATGAACTTAGTTCAACTCTCATACCCCATCAGAACCCAACATATACAGTGCATTCTGAAAGTATTCAGACCCCTTGACTTTTTCCAATTTTTTTACGTTACAGCCTTGTTCTAAAATGTATTAAATCTTTTTTTTTACTCATCAATCTACACACAATACCCCACATTTTTTTTTGCAAATGTATTAAAAATAAAAACAGAAATACATTATTTACATAAGTATTCAGACTCTTTGCTACGAGACTCGAAATTGATCTCAGGTGCAAGAAATTGTCCGTAGAGCTCTGGGACAGTCTAGCTCCACTTATTTTGCGAAGATTTAAACCTTCCAAAGAAAATGCCAAACTCCCGCAAACACTGTATGAGGCTACAATAGCACTGATCTTGAAAAAGATAGAGATTCCATGGAGATGTCGTCTTATCGCCCCGTGTTGTTACTCCCCACAGAAAATAAGGTGTTGACAAAGATATTGGCAAACCGATTGAAAAAATATATTTCTGACATCATACACCCTGACCAGACAGGTTTTATCCTGGGCCGACATATATACTACAATTTGAGACGCCTTTTCAACATATCATGATCATAAAGTTGAGGCAGTGGTAATTTCTCTTGAAGCAGAGAAGGTATTTCATCAGATTGAGTGGAAGTATATGATGTCGGTTCTGGAGCATTTCGGGCTTGGAAAGGAATTTATTAATTGGATAAGAATTATTTATGCACACCCAATGTCGTCCGTGGTAACCAATCAGGAAATGTCGCAGTCATTCTGCCTGTTCAAGGGCTGCCGACAAGGGTGCCCTATTTCTCCTGCTGTCTTCGCTATAGCCGTGGAACCCCTTGCTACTCTTAACAAGGAAGCCAGAATTTCAAAGAAGCATTCATACAAGCACAAGATAGAGGGGGGCTTTGGCCTTCCTCACTTTAAACTGTATTATTGGGCTGCTAATCTGAACATTATGTCTTTCTGGAGGGAAAGTTTACCTGGGATGCGACAGAATGATATGCCTTCATGGCTTTTGATTGAACAGGCCTCCTGTCAACGTTCCTCACTCCCTGCACTTGTTAAAAGTCCATCATATGTGAAAAAAAGCCACTTATGACTCTAATCCAGTCATTTGTCATACTCTTAGGATCTGGAAACAGATTAGGTATTTTCTTAACATACCCACTGTATACATTGACAGACCGATTTGCCTGAATCATGCTTTCCACCCTGCATTGGATGATGTGGTGTTTTCACAGTGGAGGTAGAAGGGGCTCACAACAACTGGTAACTTATACATTGATGGTCAGTTAGCTTCATTTCAACAATTACAGGGTAAGTTTAACATGCCAACAACACATTTTTTCAGATACCTCCAAATCAGGAATTTCTTAAGGACACATATCCCACGGTATGGCATTAAGCCAAATAGTCCTACATTAGATAGCCTGATCCTTGTCAAACTCCATTCAAAAGGGTCGGTCTCTAGACTGTATGATGTGCTACAGGCCCACATAGAGGTATCCACAGACACTATTAAAAGGGCTTGGGAACAAGAACTTGGTTCAAAAATCTCAGATGAGGACTGGGTAGAAGGAATATAAACCACAGTTCAGTAAAGGCCAGACACAACCTTGTACAGTTTAAGGTGATACACAGGTTACATTACTCAAAAATGAAACTGCATAAAACATTCCCAGACACCTCACCACTGTGTGAGAGGTGCAAGCAGGATGAGGGGACGTTGACCCACTTATTTTGGACATGTCCTAAGTTACATGCTTACTGGGCTCTCATTTTTGATTACTTATCTTCTTATGCCTGAGATCCCGTTAACTGGATCGATATGACAACAGCCAGTGAAAGTGCAGGGCGCCAAATTCAAAACAACAGAAATCCCATAATTAAAATTCCTCAAACATACAAGTATTTCACACCATTTTAAAGATACATGTCACGTTCCTGACCTGTTTTCTGTTAGTTTTGTATGTGTTAGTTGGACAGGACGTGAGTTTGGGTGGGCAGTCTATGTTTTCTGTTTCTATGTTGGTTTAAAGGGTGACCTAATATGGCTCTCAATTAGAGGCAGGTGGTTTTCATTTCCTCTGATTGAGAGTCATATTAAGGTAGGTGTTTTCACACTGTTTGTTTGTGGGTGGTTGTTTCCTGTGTCAGTGTCTGTATGTTACGCCACACGGGACTGTTCTCGGTATGTTTGTTCGTCCAGGTCTGTCTACATCGTTTATTTGTTTTGTTAATTATTCAAGTGTAGTTCGTTTTTTCGTCTTGTTTAATAAATCATGTCATTTCACAACGCTGCGCCTTGGTTCAATCCATGCTCCTCCTCTTCGGATGAAGAGGAGGAGGAGAACCGTTACAGAACCACCCACCGATCCAGAACCAAGCAGCGTGAGTTCGAGCAGTGGACATGGGAGGACGTGTTGAATGGAAAAGGTTGCTACACATGGGAGGAGATCCGAGCTGGAAGAGATCGCCTTCCATGGGAACAGCTGGAGGCGATTAGGAGAGCGGAGGCAACGGGAGAGAGAGACCGGATTTATGAAGGTACGCGGCTAGCACTGAAGCCCGTGAAGAAACCCCAAAAATTTCTTGGGGGGGGGGGCTAAGAGGTAGTGGGCCAAGGGCAGGTAGGAGACCTGCGCCCACTTCTCAGGCTAATCGTGGAGAGCGGTAGTACGGGCAGACACCGTGTTACGCAGTAGAGCGCACGGTGTCTCCTGTACGTGTGCATAGCCCGGTGCGGGTTATTCCACCTCCCCGCACTGGTAGGGCTAGATTGAGCGTTGAGCCGGATGTCATGAAGCCGGCCCTACATATCTGGCCACCAGTACGTCTCCTCGGGCCGGCTTACATGGCACCAGCCTTACGCATGGTGTCCCCGGTTCGCCTACATAGCCCGGGCGACGGGGAGCATTCAACCAGGTAAGGTTGGGCAGGCTCAATGCTCAAGGGAGCCAGTACGCTTGCACGGTCCGGTATTTCCGGCGCTACCTCCCCGCCCCAGCCCAGTACCACCAGTGCCTACACCACGCACCAGGCTTCCAGTGCGTTTTCAGAGCCCTGTTCCTCCTCCACGCACTCTTCCTATGGTGCGTGTCTCCAGCCCAGTGCCTCCAGTTCCGGCACCACGCACTAAGCCACCTGTGCGTCTCCAGAGCCCTGTACACACTGTTCCTTCTCCCCGTACTCGTCCTGATGTGCGTGCCCTCAGCCCGGTGCCACCAGTGCCGGTACCACGCACCAGGCAAATAGTACGCTTTGAGAGTCCAGTGTGCCCTGTCCCTGCTCCCCGCACTAGGCTTGAAGTGCGTGTCTCCAGTCCGGTGCCTCCAGTTCCGGCACCACGCACCAGGCCTACAGTGCGTCTCAGCCGGCCAGAGTCTGCCGTCTGCCCAACGGCGCCTGAACTGTCCGTCTGCCAAGCGCCGCATGAACTGCCCGTCTGTATTGAGCCTTCAAAGCCGCCCGTCTGCCATGAGCCTGCAAAGCCGCCCGTCTGCCATGAGCCTACAGAGCCTTCCGCCAGACAGGAGCCGCTAGAGCCTTCCGCCAGACAGGAGCCGCTAGAGCCTTCCGCCAGACAGGAGCAGCCAAAGCCTTCCGCCAGACAGGATCAGTCTGAGCCATCCGTCTCCGCAGCGCCATCTGAGCCATCCGTCTCCTCAGCGCCGTCTGAGCCATCCGTTTCCTCAGCGCCATCTGAGCCATCCGTCTCCCCAGCGCCGTCTGAGCCATCCGTCTCCCCAGCGCCGTCTGAGCCATCCGTCTCCCCAGCGCCGTCTGAGCCATCCGTATGTCCCGAGCCATTAGAGCCGCCCGTCTGTCCCGAGCCGTCAGAGCCGTTAGTCAGTCAGGAGCCGCTAGAGCCATTCGTCAGTCAGGATCTGCCAGAGCCGCCAACCAGACAGGATCTGCCAGAGCCGCCAACCAGACAGGATCTGCCAGAGCCGCCAACCAGACAGGATCTGCCAGAGCCGCCAACCAGACAGGATCTGCCAGAGCCGCCAACCAGACAGGATCTGCCAGAGCAGCCAACCAGACAGGATCTGCCAGAGCCGTCAGCGAGCCATGAGCGTCCAGAGCCGTCAGCCAGCCATGAGCGTCCAGAGCCGTCAGCCAGCCATGAGCGTCCAGAGCCGTCAGCCAGCCATGAGCGTCCAGAGCCGTCAGCCAGCCATGAGCGTCCAGAGCCGTCAGCCAGCCATGAGCGTCCAGAGCCGTCAGCCAGCCATGAGCGTCCAGAGCCGTCAGCCAGTCATGAGCTGCCCCTCAGCCCAGAGCGGCCATTTATCCAGAACTGCCCCTCAGTCCAGAGCTGTCTCTCTGTCCGGAGCTGCCCTTCAGTCCGGAGTTGCCCCTCTATCCTGAGCTACCTCTCTATCCTGACCTACCTCTCTGTCCTGTGCTATATCTCTGTCCTGAGCTACCTTATCCCGGTGCTGCCCCTTGTCCCGGTGCTGCCCCTTATATTAAGGTTACCATTAAAATTAAGTGGGTGTAAGATGAGGGTGGTCATTCTAAGGGGGAGACGTAAGCTGGGATTGACTATGGTGGGGTGGGGACCTCGCCCAGAGCCTGAGCCACCACCGTGGTCAGATGCCCACCCAGACCCTCCCCTAGACTTTGTGCTGGTGCGCCCGGAGTTCGCACCTTGAGGGGGGGGTTATGTCACGTTCCTGACCTGTTTTCTGTTAGTTTTGTATGTGTTAGTTGGTCAGGACGTGAGTTTGGGTGGGCAGTCTATGTTTTCTGTTTCTATGTTGGTTTAAAGGGTGACCTAATATGGCTCTCAATTAGAGGCAGGTGGTTTTCATTTCCTCTGATTGAGAGTCATATTAAGGTAGGTGTTTTCACACTGTTTGTTTGTGGGTGGTTGTTTCCTGTGTCAGTGTTTGTTGCACCATACGGGACTGTTTCGTTCGTTCATCGTTTTATGTAGTCATTTTTCCTGTTGTGCGTTCTTCGTGTTTTATGTAAGTTCGTATGTTCAGGTTTGTCTACATTCGTTTTGTTATTTTGTAAGTATTCAAGTGAAGTTCGTGTTTTTCGTCTTTACTTAAATAAATTATGTCATATCAAGACGCTGCAGTTTGGTTCAATCCCTGCTCCTCCTCTTCGGATGAAGAGGAGGAGGAACGCCGTTACAATACACTTCTTGTTAATCCCACCACAGTGTCCAATTTTAAATAGGCTTTACAGCGAAAGCACCACAAACGATTATGTTAGGTCAGAGCCAAAAACACAGCCATTTTTCCAGCCAAAGAGAGTCACAAAAATCAGAAATAGAGATAGAATTAATCACTAATCTTTGATGATCTTCATCAGATGACACTCATAGGACTTCATATTACACAATACATGTATGTTTTGTTTGGTAAAGTTCATATTTATATCCAAAAATCTCAGTTTACATTGGCGCGTTATTTTCAGTAGTTCCAAAACATCCGGTGATTTTGCAGAGAGCCACATCAATTTACAGAAATACTCATAATAAACATTGCTAAAAGATACAACTGTTAAGCATGGAATTTTAGATCCACTTCTCCTTAATGAAACCGCTATGTCAGATTTCAAAAAAACTTTACGGAAAAAGCACACCATGCAATAATCTGAGTACGGCGCTCAGAGCCCAAACAAGCCAAAAAGAAGCACGTTCACTAGGAGCAGACGAAAAGTCAAAAAGTTCCGTTACAGTCCGTAGAAACATGTCAAACGAAGTATAGAATCAATCTTTAGGATGTTTAACATAAATCTTCAATAATGTTCCAACCGGAGAATTCCTTTGTCTTCAGAAACTCAATGGAACTCAAGCTAACTCTCACATGAATGCGCATGGTCAGCTCGTGGCACTCTGGGAGAGACCTTACTCAATCCCCTCTCATTCGGCCCCCCTTCACAGTAGAAGCAAACAAGGTCCTAAAGACTGTTAACATCTATTGGAAGCCTTAGGAAGTGCAACATGACCAATATCCCACTGTATCTTCAATAGGGAATGAGTTGAAAAACGACCAACCTCAGATTTCCCACTTCCTGGTTGGATTTTTTCTCAGGTTTTTGCCTGCCATATGAGTTCTGTTATACTCACAGACATCATTCAAACAGTTTTAGAAACTTCAGAGTTTTTTCTATCCAAATATACTAATAATATGCATATATTAGCAACTGGGACTGAGTAGCGGGCAGTTTACTCTGGGCACCTTATTCATCCAAGCTACTCAATACTGCCCCCAGCCATAAGAAGTTATCTAAAGCCTTCGATAGAGTTATAGCCCCAGACCCATTGATCGCTCCGTTTGGTACAGTTGATGGGAATAACCAAGAGGGGAAAGCTGTCTCTCTTTGTACTATATTACCCAAAAGGCTCATATTGCAATTTTGGAAATTGGAGACTGTACCTACCTTTGAAATGTGGTTACAGGATTTAGGGAATGTAATACATATGTAAAAGATTTGATACAATACCTCCAATAGAAGTCCAATGTTTTACAAAATATGGCAGCCAATACTGGTTAAATGGTCTAGTCCCGCTTCATATCTGAGTTGATGATCTGCTGCTACTCTGTGCTGTACTCCACTCAATATTTATTTTTGGCTTAACTACACTGCTTGTAATGACTATATGTTGTCTTCTTATACATGTACAGTCATAGCCAAAGGTTTTGAGAATGACACAAATATACATTTTCACAACGTCTGCTGCCTCAGTTTGTATGATGCAATTTGCATATACTCCAGAATGTTATGAAGAGTGATCAGATGAATTGCAATTAATTGTGAAGTCCCTCTTTGCCATGCAAATGAACTGAATCCCCCAAAAACATTTCCACTGCATTTCAGCCCTGCCACAAAAGGACCAGCTGATATCATGTCAGTGATTCTCTCGTTAACACAGGTGTGTGTTGACGAGGACAAGGCTGGAGATCACTCTGTCATGCTGATTGAGTTCGAATAACAGACTGGAAGCTTCAAATGGAGGGTGGTGCTTGGAATCATTGTTCTTCCTCTGTCAAACATGGTTACCTGCAAGGAAACACGTGCCGTCATCATTGCTTTGCACAAAAAGTGCTTCACAGGCAAGGATATTGCTGCCAGTAAGATTGCTCCTAAATCAACTATTTATCGGATCATCAAGAACTTCAAGGAGAGCGGTTCAATTGTTGTGAAGAAGGTTTCAGGGTGCCCAAGAAAGTCCAGCAAGCGCCAAGACCGTCTCCTAAAGTTGATTTAGCTGCGGGACCGGGGCACCACCAGTACAGCGCTTGCTCAGGAATGGCAGCAGGCAGGTGTGAGTGCATCGGCACGCAGAGTGAGGCGAAGACTTTTGGAGGATGGCCTGGTGTCAAGAAGGGCCGCAAAGAAGCCACTTCTCTCCAGGAGGAAAAACATCAAGGACATAGTGATATTCTGCAAAAGGTAAAGGGATTGGACTGCTGAGGACTGGGGTAAAGTCATTTTCTCAGAGAAATCCCCTTTCCGATTGTTTGGGGCATCCGGAAAAAGCTTGTCCGGGGGAGACAGGGTGAGCGCTACCATCAGTCCTGTGTCATGCCAACAGTAAAGCATCCTGAGACCATTCATGTGTGGGGTTGCTTCTCAGCAAAGGGAGTGGGCTCACTCACAAACCATCCAGGAACAGTTTGGTGACGAACAATGCCTTTTCCAGCATGATGGAGCACCTTGTCATAAGGCAAAAGTGATAACTAAGTGGCTCGGGGAACAAAACATCGATATTTTGGATCCATGGCCAGGAAACTCCCCAGACCTTAATCCCATTGAGAACTTGTGGTCAATTCTCAAGAGGCGAGTGGACAAACAAAAACCCACAAATTCTGAAAAACTCCAAGCATTGATTATGCAACAATGGGCTGCCATCAGTCAGGATGTGGCCCAGAAGTTAATTGACAGCATACCGGGGCAGATTGCAGAGGTCTTGAAAAAGAAGGGTCAACATTGAAAATATTGACTCTGCATCAACGTTATGTAATTGTCAATAAAAGCCTTTGACACTTATGAAATGCTTGTAATTATACTTCAGTATTCCATAGTAACATCTGACAAAAATATCTAAAGACACTGAAGCAGCAAACTTTGTGGAAATTAATATTCGTGTCATTCTCAAAACTTTTGGCCACAACTGTACCACCTAATAGGATTTAGTTGAATTTTGTGTATGTGTGAGTTAAGTTTTGTTTTGTCCTCTAAATTGGCTATCCCATTCAACAGTACAATGAATGTCAATGTTTGTATCGCTGTCTTTTTTAATACATTTTTTATTGGAAAATAATAAACATATTATAAAAAAAGAAAAAAGAACACAGTGGCCTCTATCATTCTTAAATGGACAAAGCTTGGAACCACCAAGACTCTTCCTAGATCTGGCCAAACTGAGCAATCAGGGGTGAAGGGCCTTGGTCAGGGAGGGGACCAAGAACCCGATGGTCACTCTGACAGAGCACTAGAGTTCCTCTGTGTAGATGGGAGAACCTTCCAGAAGGACAACCATCTCTGCAGTACTCCACCAATCAGGCCTTTACGGTAGAGTGGCCAGACGAAAGCCACACCTCAGTAAAAGGCATGATAGCCCGCTTGGAGTTTGCCAAAAGGCACGTAAAAGACTATGATAAACAAGATTCTCTGGTCTGATGAAACCATGATTGAACTCTTTGGCCTGAATGCCAAGCTGGCACCATCCCTACAGTGAAGCATGGTGGGGGCAGCATCATGCTGTGGGGATGTTTTTCAGCGGCAGGGACTGGGAGACTAGTCAGTATCGAGGGAAATATGAACGGAGCAAAGTACAGAGAGATCCTTGATGAACACCTGCTCCAGAGGGCTCAGGACCTCAGATTGGGGTGAAGGTTCACCTTCCAACAGGACAACGACCCTAAGAACACAGCCAAGACAACGCAGTAGTGGCTTCGGGACTCTGAAGTCTCTGAATGTCCTTGAGTGGCCCAGTCAGAGCCCGAACTTGAACCCAATCAAACATCTCTGGAGAGACCTGAAAATAGCTGCGCAGAGAAGCTCCCCATCCAACCTGACAAAGCTTGAGAGGATCTGCAGAGAAGAAAGGGAGAAACTCCTCAAATACAGGTGTGCCAATCTTGTAGCGTCACACCCAAGACGACTAGTCTGTAGTCGCTGGCAAAGGTGCTTAAACAAAGTACTGAGTAGAGGGTCTGAATACTTTTGTAATATTAAAATATGTAATATGATACATGATATTAATGTTTATATGATATTAAAACAATTTAATCCATTTTAGAATAAGGCTGTAACATAACAAAATATGGAAAAAGTGAAGAGGTCTAAATACTGTCCGAATGCACTGTAAGCTCATTTTACTCCAATGTTTATAAACAAAGTAAACATTAACAACCACTGTATAGCCTAAAAACGTGGTTAAAACTATTATTTTGATTTAATGGATGCATCCATAGCGTAGAGTATGGATTTGAGAGTGGTTGCATTTATCCAGCCCCTTCCCCCAGCATTTTACTGAATCTGTGGCAGGGAGTAATAGTGTAATTGAGTAAATAGCGTTATAATATGATGCAATGCTCTTGCGAGTTACATTTGTGCCATTATTTTATCTAACAACACTTCTGAAGTCTAAAACAAAATTCTTAGTATTGCAAATAAAAATAATGATATTGAAAGCAAAACATAACCCCTGTCACGGCCGTTTAAAGGAGTGGACCAAGGCGCAGCGTGATTAGAATCCTTTCTTCTATTTATTAATAGAAAGATACTTAAAAAATAAAATAAAAACTCGCCGCCGACCCCGGTCTGGGGACCCTCGCAGCGGGCCCCGGACAGGAGGGCGACTCCGGCAGCTCCGGACAGGAGGGCGACTCCGGCAGCACCGGACAGGAGGGCGACTCCGGCAGCACCGGACAGGAGGGCGACTCCGGCAGCACCGGACAGGAGGGCCTTCGTTGGAGGCTCCGGACTGACGGCCTTCGTTGGAGGCCTTGTGCCGACGGCCTTCGTTGGAGACCTCGTGCCATGGATCCTCACTGGAGGCTTCGTGCCATGGATCATCACTGGAGGCTTCGTGCCATGGATCATCACTGGAGGCTTCGTGCCATGGATCATCACTGGAGGCGTCGTGCCATGGATCGTCACTGGAGGCGTCGTGCCATGGATCGTCACTGGAGGCTTCTTGCCATGGATCATCACTGGAATAGAGAGACACACAGGAGGCCTGGCTCTGGGAGCAGGCACCGGACTCACCAGGCTGGGGAGACATGCAGGAGGCCTGGTCCTTGGCCGAGACACTGGGCCGTGGAGGCGTACCGGCGGTCTCGAGCGCAGAGCTGGCCCCACCCGTTCTGGCTGGATGCCAGCTTCCACCCGGCAAATGCGGGACGCTGGCACCGAGCACACCGGCCTGTGAATGCCCCGCCTCGACACCGTGAGCATCACCCCATAGCACGGGGCCTGACCAGTCCCATGCTCGCCATGGTAAGCACGGGGAGTTGGCTCAGGTCTCCAACCTGACTCTGCCACACTCCCCGTGTTGGGGGGGCTGCCTCTTGGGCTTCCTTGCCAGCCGTGTTCCCTCGTACTGCTGGTTCCCCTTTCCTGCGGCCTCCGCTCTCCTGGCTGCCTCCACCTGTTCCCATGGGAGTCGATCCCTTCCAGCCAGGATCTCCTCCCATGTGTAGGATCCCTTGCCGTCCAGGATGTCCTCCCCTGTCCAGTCCTCTCCTCCACGCTGCTTGGTCCTTTTTTGGTGGGTAGTTCTGTCACGGCCGTTTAAAGGAGTGGACCAAGGCGCAGCGTGATTAGAATCCATTCTTCTATTTATTAAACGAAGAACACTTTTAAAAAAACTCACAAACCGTGAAGCCAACATAGTGCTCACAGGCAACTAAACAAGGACAACTACCCACCAAACCAACATGGAAAATGGCAACCTAAATATGCTCCCCAATCAGAGACAACGATAAACAGCTGTCTCTGATTGGGAACCCATCCAGGCCACCATAAACCTACAACCCCTAGACAATACAAAATCCCCATAGATAACAAAAAACCCTAGACAAGCCAAAAAACCCTAGACTATACAAAAACTAAACAAACCACCCCTTGTCACACCCTGACCTAACCAAATAATAAAGAAAGCAAATATAACTAAAGTCAGGGCGTGACAAACCCAGAAGTATTGAGAGCAAAATATAATTATAAATGGATGCCACATTTTTTTCTTCTGTTTTATGATAATGCATTTTAATACAACTTTTCCTTCTTTCCTGGAATTTTCCCTCTCTTTGGTTGTTACCCTATGCTTTCGTTGCTTTTTTTTCCAGTTGCAAGTTATTATTAATTCCAGCAGCATAGCACTCTGCATCCCACAGCTGGTTTGCCTCTGAAGCTAAGCAGTGTCGGTCCTGGTGGGTCCCTGAATGGGAGGCCAGATGTAGCTGGAGGTGGTGAAAATAACATTTAAAAAATGTGCGGGTGTAAAAATATCCCTCGTGGGGATAGAAAAAAAATTACGATGGAAAAACACGTGAGAAATGTACATGTTTTTTTTATCTGTTTTTCTTTGCACAGGTGTAGGATCTTAATTTGATTACCCTGTTGCAGCAGAACTTTGTTGCAGCAGGAAATGTAAAACTTGTAGTGCATTTGAGGTTTAAAAGGCTTCTGAAGTTTCTAATTTCCACTTTGATATTTCAGACTTGATTTTCCCTTACAACCCATACAAAAATGTCCATTAATTATAATCCACATAATAATAATTTTCCTGCTGTAGCAAACCGTCTCAAATTAAGATCCGACATCTGTTTGCACCAACACAGTATTGTAGTAGGTCACAAAGGGCAAAAGCATTCTAATGGAATCAAAGACAATTCTTACAGTACCCATTTGACGTTACAATATCGCATGAAAGATTCATCCCAAATACCCTCCTAACCTCCCAAAGAGCTGAGTCATCATCTCAAGTTGTGCCTTAAGTGTCTCTTTTCGCAAAGAAAACAACCTTTTTCGGCCCCTCAAGCAAATATATCCATTAATGAGTAAGCAGCATAATTTTAACCTATTAACTTTAGGCTTAGAGGCATACAGTGAACTGTATAATTTAGATAGCCCTTCAAATTGAGGGAAATATGTTAACGAATAGCATGTTGGGAAGCAACAAATCTGTTGTTCTGCCGCTGAACAAGGCAGTTAACCCACTGTTCCTAGGCTGTCATTGAAAATAAGATTTTTTTCTTAACTGACTTGCCGAATTAAATAAAGTACCTATTTTGATCAACAAAATGATCAAGGATCATTGATCATTTTGTTGATCAAAATAGGTAATGTTACCATATGTACTGTATATGAAATCCATAGACCACACACGCATGCCAACCATAATCGTTCTCTTCCTAAAGGTTTTATGATGATTTCACAGATGAATGCGTTCTCACACCAACCGACCAAGTAACACAGTGATGTGTGTCAGTGACGAGTGGCCCGACAGATAGTGTAATGAATGACGGATGCAGGATGAGAAATTATGCTGCTATCATCTGGAGTGACTGCAGCTAAGATTGATGGCTCATATTTGGTGAATGGCAGCGGGGCCAACATAAAGGATTATTGCTAGTTTTGCAACCCCAGGCCCCTTTCATACACACACACACGCACACACAAACACACACACACACACACACACACACACACACACACACACACACACACACAAACAAACAGACGTTCAATAATGTGTGTGAAAGCATACAGTGAAAACACATTCCCATATCTCCCTCTTTATGCCATGTTTATGTAAATTATAGTTCCTCACAGAGCACTGGGAAATTACTAAACCCTAAAGGGCCCCAACAACTCTAAACGAAAGCTTCTGTTGACAGTGCAAAGAAAACACTCTTTAGTAGAAAGATACAGAGGAATTGTGGTGGGTAATGTTATTGTTGTGGCTGTTTAGCTGTTTCTCCTCAGTCCTTCATAACTCTCTCTGTATGTATCTATCTCCTGTACCAGACATGTACAGGCTAGAGCTGGCTGGTGGACTGGGAGCCATCCTGCTGCTACTGGGCTTCTTCACGGCCATCTACAAGTGCTACAACGTGGAGATCATGCTCTGCTACCGGAGGCACTTTGGGGGTGACGAGACAGAGGACGGTGAGTGTTTGTCACCTGGGGCTGGGCTGGGCGTGTCCTACATGGCCAGCTCTGGGCCTATACCCCTCCCCTGAGAGCCAGTGTAAGTCTCAGAGTAGGAAAAATGTCAGCGGCCCGGAGACTGTGACAGAAGCCGTTTTCTCACCGTATTAAGGATTCACCCAAGTGAAAATGATGTGCTTGAAATTCACAAGAACTACAGCCGGTGCTCTGACCCTTATTTTAGTGACACAGGCTGAATTCAGAATAAATTCCCATTCTGACCACTTATCCCATAGTTGTCTGTATCCACACTGCTTTGTTTTAGGATTTAAGTTTCACGATTTTATGACATGGTTGTCACCTTCTAGGATAGAGCCCCTTGCTTACAGTCACAATAGAGACACACTTTTGTTGGTAAACAACTATTTCATTTCATACTCACATTCATCTTGAATTCTCATTTGATAACAAAAAACAGTCTCTCTGTCTTTGGTCTCTTCACCCACAGACAACAAGGAGTATGATGCCTATCTGTCCTACACAAGAGTTGAGCTGGATTCCATGGACAGGGGCTCCAGTGAAGAGGAGCAGTTTGCTCTGGAGATCCTCCCAGATGTTCTGGAGAAACACTACGGATACAAGCTCTTCATCCCCGACCGGGACCTCATCCCCAGCAGTCACAGCAGTGAGTGATCCCCCGCTTCATCCATCCCCCATCGCTGTCCCTCATGGTAGAGCTTCTCCCTGATGCCCAGAATTCAGTTGACTGTCAAGAGGAATCTCCTCTGGCTGTCTTCCTTTTGCCATTGCTTCACATTCAGAGAAAGAAAAGCCAATCTATATGAGGTGGTGTGTGTTGTGGTGTGTTTTTGTGGGCCTGCATATCTGTCAATGCTGGATCCCCACAAGCCTTCCAGGCAGCTACTCTATTGTTTATTGGTGTTGGCATCTTACTTGAGAGTGGTGTCAAATAGTTACATGTATGGTAAAGGCAGAGAGGAAATTAAATTCAGCAACTGCAGTTGTGTTTTACCAGAGTTTTACATAAGCTTGATACATGTCAATTCACCTTGGTTTTCCTCTTTACACACAATCAAATGTGCACGCACGCAAGCTAACACACTCTTTCTCTCTCACACACACACACACACACACACTCACCAAGCCCCAACAGACACATACAGATCGGCCAAACAAACACATCCCTCCATGGATGTCATTTTGCCCTATACAAAAAAATATATACATTATGCTCCCTCCTTGCCCCCCAAATAACTTAGAAACTAATGTCCATTCCTTGCCTAATTTAACATGCAGTGCATCCAAAATAAATCCCGAACTGCTTAGGCTGGTCCAAGCCATGCTTCTATTTACTCACAGGCACACCATGGGACTCAGTAGGGTGTATTGATAGTTGGGAAATTGCTGCATAGGTAATGAATTATAGAGAAGTGTTCAGTTCACTGAGAGGCAGTCTGCCATGATTAATACCAACACATTTACAGATCAGGACAAAATAACCAAATGACAATGTGTTTAAACACCTAATTTGTTCAGAAAGAGAAAATATTGAGGAGAGAGAGAGAGGGGGGTGGAGGGGGAGAGAGCGAGAGAGAGAGAGAGAGGGAGTAACAGTTTCACTGGTACTTAATTGTATTAATTGATTTACATAATCATCAGCAAATGAAAAAAATGCGTGAGAAAAAATAAAAAGCTCTCCAGCTCAGTCCCGCTCATACAAATTGTATTATTTATGCACTGCAAATTGACCGTGAAATTGCAATGTGTTGTTGCTCTTCCATCATTAATTTTGTTCGGAACTGGCAAGAGATGAAAGGAAGAGCATTTCAAATCAAATCCACTGACATTGCCAAGGCAAGGTTAACATAATGTGTATGCCTATGTCATTACTAATTAAACATCTGTATGTCAATTAATATAATGTATGTAAACATTGTAAATATATTAATCTTTTTGACCATATTTGAACTCTATTAGCATAGAGCCTCTGTATTGCAGTCAAAATAGGCAACAACATTAATATATTCTCCAAAATCCCATATTCACCTCCTGTCTGGAGTCTGGACACCCCTGATACTGTACATACAGTGCCTCAAACATTGTTCCCCCCTGCTGCTGTCTTGGTTGGACCAGGTCTCTCTTGAAAAATTGATGTTAACTCAATGAGACTAACCTGGACAAATAAGGTTAAATAATAACATTTAAAAACATTTAAAAGTCTCTAAGAGCTTTGCACACCTGGAATGTATAATAATTCTTCAAGCTCTGTCAAGTTGCTTGTTGATCATTACTAGACAACCATTTTTAAGTCTTGCCATAGATTTTCAAGCTGATTCAAAGCTGTAACTACGCCACTCAGGAACATTCAATGTCGTCTTGGTAAGCAACTCCAGTGTATATTTGGCCTTGTGTTTTAGGTTATTGCCCTGCTAAAATGTGAATTTGGGAGACAAGCAGACTGAACCAGGTTTTCCTCTAGGATTTTACCTGTGCTTAGCTCTATTCTTTTTCTTTTAAGCCTAAAAAACTCCCTAGTCCTTGCCGATGACAAGCATACCCATAACATGATGCAGCCACCACCACGCTATGAAAAGTGGTACTCAGTGATGTGTTGTGTTGGATTTTTACAAACGTAACGCTTTGTATTCAGGACATAAGGTACATTTCTTTGCCACATTTTTTTGTGCCTGATGCCTTATTGCAAACAGTGCCTTATTGCAAACAGGATGCATGTTTTGGAATAATTGTATTCTGTACAGACTTCCCTCTTTTCACACTGTCATTTAGGTTAGTATTGTGGAGTAACTACAATGTTGTTGATCCATCCTCAGTTTTCTCCTAATTACAGCCATTAACCTGTCTGGCTCTGGCGTTCCGCTAGCGGAACTCCTCCCACATTCCACTGAAAAGGCAGAGCGCGAAATTCAAAAGATATTTTTTAGAAATATTTAACTTTCACACATTAACAAGTCCAATACAGCAAATGAAAGATACACATCTTGTGAATCCAGTCAACATGTCCGATTTTTAAAATGTTTTACAGCGAAAACACCACATATATTTATGTTAGCTCACCACCAAATACAAAAAAGGACAGACATTTTTCACAGCACAGGTAGCATGCACAAAGCCAACCTAACTAACCAAGAACCAACCAAACTAACCAAGAAACAACTTCATCAGATGACAGTCTTATAACATGTTATACAATAAATCTATGTTTTGTTCGAAAAATGTGCATATTTGAGGTATAAATCAGTTTTACATTGCAGCTACCATCACAGCTACCGTCAGAAATAGAACCGAAGCAGCCAGAGTAATTACAGACACCAACGTCAAATACCTAAATACTCATCATAAAACATTTCTGAAAAATCGATGGTGTACAGCAAATTAAAGACAAACATCTTGTGAATCCAGCCAATATTTCCGATTTTTTAAGTGTTTTACAGCGAAAACACAATATAGCATTATATTAGCTTACTACAATAGCCTACCACACTACCGCATTCATTCATCAAGGCACGTTAGCGATAGCAATAGGCACGTTAGCGATAGGGAATAAACCAGCAAAAGATGTTAATTTTCACTAACCTTCATAAACCTTCATCAGATGACAGTCCTATAACATCAGGTTATACATACGAAAATGTGCATATTTAGAGCTGAAATCAGTGGTTATACATTGTGCTAACGTAGCATCTTTTTCCCAGAATGTGCGGATATTTTTATGACACTCCAACTATTCTGAACAAATAACTATTCATAAACGTTACTAGAATATACATGTTGTATAAGAAATGATAGATACACTAGTTCTTAATGCAATCGCCGTGTTAGAATTCTAAAAATAACTTCATTACGACATCCAGCTTAGGTATAGCGAGAGAGTACCCAAAATCTGGGCGCAAACGACTAGTACAACATGTTCGACAGATATATGAAATAGCATCATAAAATGGGTCCTACTTTTGATGATCTTTCATCAGAATGTTGTACAAGGGGTCCTTTGTCGGGAACAATCGTTGTTTGGATTTAGAATGTCCTCTTCTCCAGTCAATTAGCACGGAAAGCTAGCAAAGTGGCGCTAAGCTCTCCTTCCTGAACAAAGGCACACAACGCAACACGCCTAACGTCCCGAATAAATTTCAATAATCTAATAAAACTATATTGAAAAAACATACTTTACGATGATATTGTCACATGTATCAAATAAAATCAAAGCCGGAGATATTAGTCGTCCATAACGACAGCTTATCAGAAGGCAAATCCAGGTCCCTTCACGCGCTCTCCAGAAAACAGGAAACTGGTGACACATCATGCCGAGAGCTATTATTCGACCCCAGATCAAGTTACACACTCCATTTCTTCTCTCACTGCCTGTCGACATCTAGTGGAAGACGTATGAAGTGCATGTATACTGATATATATGAAGCCCATTAATAGGCAGGCCCTAGAACAGTGCATCGATTTCAGATTTTCCACTTCCTGTCAGGAAGTTTGCTGCAAAAGGAGTTCTGTTTTACTCACAGATATAATTCAAACGGTTTTAGAAACTAGAGAGTGTTTTCTATCCAATAGTAATAATAATATGCATATTGTACGAGCAAGAATTGAGTACGAGGCCGTTTAAATTGGGCACGATTTTCCCCCAAAGTGAAAACAGCGCCCTCTGTCCTCAACAGGTTTTAAACTCTGGAACTGTTTTAAAGTCACCATTGGCCTCATGGCGAAATCCCTGAGCGGTTTCTTTGTTCTCCGATAACTGAGCTTGGAAGGACACCTCGATCATTGTCGTGACTGGGTGTATTGATGCACCATCCAAAGTGTAATTAATAACTTTACCATGCTCAAAGGGATATTCAATGTCTGCTTTTATACCCATCTACCAATAGGTGCCCTTCTTTGTGAGCCATTGGAAAACCTCCCTGGTCTTTGTGGTTGAATCTGTATTTGAAATTCACAGCTTAACTGAAGAACCTTAAAGATAATTGTATGTGTGGGGTACAGAGATGAGGTAGTCATTCAAAAATCATGTTAAACACTATTATTGCACATAGTAAGTCCATGCAACTTATTATGTGACTTTTATGTGTGAAACAAATCTTTACTCCTGAACATATTTAGGCTTGCCATAACGAAGGGGTTGAATACTTATTGACACAAGACATTTCAGCTTTTCATTTGTATTTCATTTGTAAAAATGTCTAAAAACTTAATTCCACTCTGACATTATGGGTTGTTGTGTGTAGGCCAGTGACACAAAATCTCAATTTAATCCATTTTAAATTCAGGCTTTAACACAACAAAATGTGGAAAAAGTCCAAGGGTGTGAATACTTTCTGAAGGCTCTGTAAATACAGTATGTACCCCCGATATTTACATTTGAAGTCGGAAGTGTACATAGACCTTTACCAAATACATTTAAATTCAGTTTTTCACAATTCCTGACATTTAATCCTAGTAAAAATGAGCTGTCTTAGGTTAGTTAGGATCACCACTTTATTTTAAGAATGTTATTTTATTTCAACTTTATTTAACCAGGTAAGCTAGTTGAGAACAAGTTCTCATTTACAACTGCGACCTGGCCAAGATAAAGCAAAACAGTGCGACAGAAACAACAACACAGTTACACATGGAATAAACAAGCGTACAGTCAATAACACAATATTTAAAAAAAAGAAAGTCTATATACAGTGTGTGCAAATGGCATGAGGAGGTATGGCAATAAATAGGCCATAGTAGCAAAGTAATTACAATTTAGCAGATTGTCACGTTTGTCGTAATGTGGAAGAGAGGAGGACCAAGGCGCAGCGTGATACGAATACATTCTTCTATTTAATAATAAACGAAAAACACTTGACAAACTTACAAAACAACAAACGAACGTGACGCTATATATAAAACAGTGCAGACACAAGCAACTAACATATAGACAATAACCCACAACCCACAATACAAAACAGGCTACCTAAATATGGTTCCCAATCAGAGAAAACGCAAAACACCTGTCTCTGATTGAGAACCATATCAGGCCAAACACATAGAAATAGACAAACCAGACATACAACATAGAATGCCCACTCAGATCACACCCTGACAAAAAAAAACATAAAACACACAAAGCAAACTATGGTCAGGGCGTGACACAGATTAACACTGGAGTGATAAATGAGCAGATGATGATGAGCAGATGATGGTGTGTACGTAGTGATACTGGTGTGCAAAAGAGCAGCAAAGTAAATAAAAACAATATGGGGATGAGGTAGGTAGATTGGGTGGGCTATTTACAGATGAACTATGTACAGCTGCAGCGATCGGTTAGCTGCTCAGATAGCTGATGTTTAAAGTTAGTGAGGGAAATGTAAGTCTCCAGCTTCAGAAATTTTTGCAATTCGTTCCAGTCACTGGCAGCAGAGAACTGGAAGGAAAGGCGGCCAAAGGCGGTGTTGGCTTTGGGGATGACCAGTGAGTTATACCTGCTGGAGCGCGTGCTACTGGTGGGTGTTGTTATCGTGACCAGTAAGCTGAGATAAGGCGGAGCTTTACCTAGCATAGACTTATAGATGACCTGGAGCCAGTGGGGCTGGCAACGAATATGTAGCGAGGGCCAGCCGGCTAGAGCATACAGGTCGCAGTGATTGGTGGTATAAGGCGCTTTGGTAACAAAACGGATGGCACTGTGATAGACTGCATCCAATTTGCTGAGTAGAGTATTGGAAGCTATTTTGTAGATGACATCGCCGAAGTCGAGGATCGGTAGGATAGTCAGTTTTACTAGGGTAAGTTTGCGGCGTGAGTGAAGGAGTCTTTGTTGCGAAATAGAAAGCCGATTCTTGATTTGATTTTGGATTGGAGATGTTTGATATGAGTCTGGAAGGAGAGTTTACAGTCTAGCCAGACACCTAGGTATTTGTAGTTGTCCACGTATTCTAGGTCAGAACCGTCCAGAGTAGTGATGCTAGTCGGGCGGGCGGGTGCGGGCAGCGAACAGTTGAAAAGCATCCATTTGGTTTAACTAGCGTTTAAGAGCAGTTGGAGGCCACAGAAGGAGTGTTGTATGGCATTGTAGCTCGTTTGGAGGTTAGTTAACACAGTGTCCAAAGAAGGGCCAGATGTATACAGAATGGTGTCGTCTGCGTAGAGGTGGATCAGGGAATCACCCGCAGCAAGAGCGACATCGTTGATATATACAGAGAAAGAGTCGGCCCGAGAATTGAACCCTGTGGTACCCCCATAGAGACTGCCAGAGGTCCGGACAACAGGCCCTCCGATTTGACACACTGAACTCTGTCTGTGAAGTAGTTGGTGAACCAGGCGAGGCAGTCATTTGAGAAACCAAGGCTATTGAGTCTGCCGATAAGAATACGGTGATTGACAGAGTCGAAAGCCTTGGCCAGGTCTATGAAGACCCTGCACAGTACTGTCTTTTATCGATGGCGGTTATGTTATCGTTTAGTACCTTGAGCGTGGCTGAGGTGCACCCGTGACCAGCTCAGAAACCGGATTGCACAGCGGAGAAGGTACGGTGGGATTCGAAATGGTCAGTGATCTGTTTATTAACTTGGTTTTCAAAGACTTTAGAAAGGCAGGGCAGGATGGATATAGGTCTGTAACAGATTGGGTCTAGAGTGTCACCCCCTTTGAAGAGGGGGATGACCGCGGCAGCTTTCCAATCTTTAGTGATCTTCGACGAAACGAAAGAGAGGTTGAACAGACTGGTAATAGGGGTTGCAAAAATAGCGGCGGATAATTTTAGAAAGAGAGGGTCCAGATTGTCTATCCCAGCTGATTTGTACGGGTCCAGGTTTTGCAGCTCTTTCAGAACATCTGCGATTTGGATTTGGGTGAAGGAGAAGCTGGGGAGGCTCGGGCAAGTAGCTGCGAGGGGTGCAGAGCTGTTGGCCGGGGTTGGGGTAGCCAGGAGGAAAGCATCGGTGGTGACCGTGTCGCCTAGCCTCAGTGCAGTGGGCAGCTGGGAGGAGGTGCTCTTGTTCTCCATGGACTTGACAGTATCCCAAAACGTTTTGGAGTTAGAGCTACAGGGTGCACATTTCTGTTTGAAAAAGCTAGCCTTTGCTTGTCAGAATAATAGTAGAGAGAATAATTTATTTCAGATTTTATTTCTTTCATCACATTCCCAGTGGGGCAGAAGAAATACACTCAATTAGTATTTGGTAGTATTGCCTTTAAATTGTTGAACTTGGGTCAAACGTTTCGGGTAGCCTTCCACAAGCTTCCCACAATAAGTTGGGTGATTTTTGGCCCATTCCTCCTGACAGAGCTGGTGTAACTGAGTCAGGTTTGCAGATCTCCTTGTTCACACACGCTTTTTCAGTTCTGCCCACAAATTCTCTATTCTCTATGACTTTGTTGTCCTTAAGCCATTTTGCCACAACTTTGGAAGTATGCTTGGGGTCATTGTCCATTTCGAAGACCCATTTGCGACCAAGCTTTAACTTCCTGACTGATGTCTTGAGATGTTGCTTTAATATATCCACATAATTTTCCTGCCTCATGATGCCATCTATTTTGTGAAGTGCACCAGTCCCTCTTGCATCAAAGCACCCCCAGAACATGATGCTGCCACCCCCGTGCTTCACGGTTGGGATGGTGTTCTTCGGCTTGCAAGCCTCCCCCTTTTTCCTCCAAACATAACGATGGTCATTATGGCCAAATAGTTATCTTTTTCTTTCATCAGACCAGAGGACATTTCTCCAGAGGACAGTTGCAAACCGTAGTCTGGCTTTTTATGGCAGTTTTGGAGCAGTGGCTTCTTCCTTGCTGAGCGGCCTTTCAGGTTATGTGGATATAGGACTCGTTTTACTGTGGATATAGATACTTTTCTACCTGTTTCCTCCAGCATCTTCACAAGGTCCTTTGCTGTTGTTCTGGGATTGATTTGCACTTTTCGCACCAAAGTGCGTTCATCTCTAGGAGACAGAACCCGTCTCCTTCCTGAGCGGTATGGCGGCTGCATGGTCCCATGGTGTTTATACTCGCGTACTATTGTTTGTACAGATGAACGTGGTACCTTCAGGCATTTGAAAATTGCTCCCAAGGAAGAACCAGACTTGTGGAGGTCTACAAATTTTTTTCTGAGGTATTGGCTGATTTCTTTTGATTTTCCCATGATGTCAAGCAAAGAGGCACTGAGTTTGAAGGTAGGCCTTGAAATACATCCACAGGTACACCTCCAATTGACTCAACTTATGTCATTTAGCCTAACAGAAGCTTCTAAAGACCATGACATAATTTTCTGGAATTTTCCAAGCTGTTTAAAGGCACAGTCAACTTAGTGTATGTAAACTTCTGACCCGCTGGAATTGTGATACAGTGAATTATAAGTAAAATAATCTGTCTGTAAACAATTGTAGGAAAAATTACTTGTGTCATGCACAAAGTAGATGTCCTAACCGACTTGCCAAAACTATAGTTTGTTAACAAGACATTTGTGGAGTGGTTTAAAAACAAGTTTTAATGACTCTAACCTAAGTGTATGTAAACTTCCGACTTCAACTTTATATATATATATATATATATACACATAGTTGAATCTGTTAGGTATTTGTCCAAACACCACAACAGTAGATCAATACCCATACTCGATGAGACTTGGGGCCCTGCGGTAACAACAACACATAGCAAATGGTTGAGCTTCTTCCTTGGTTCCCTGCTACCCTACTACGCTACTACTCTACTACCCTGCTCCCCCCACCAAGTGTATACTTTATCATGTTTATCATGATCCATACTGTCCACTACTGCTGTACGCACCTTTTCTATTCATATACTGTCCATACTGTCCATACTGTCTATACATTAGGTATTATTGCTCTGTTGGAGCTGGAAACTTAATCATTTTGCTCCACCTGCAATAACATATGCAAAATACTGTATGTGTGCGCAACCAATAACATTTTATTTTATTTAAATTGATTTAGCTGCTTATCATTGGCCTCATTATTTCTCCAGTCAAGTTCCAAGTAAGGAGAAAGGATCTCATTTGTGTGCTCACTGTGCTCAGGCAGAGGACTGTTTTCAGTCTGCTGCTAATACCTCCATATTGAAACCTCCACATGCTATCTTTCATCATAAGCCTGGAATATCATGATAGATATTCTCAAACTCCTATAGCCCTGGTGGCTGATAGTTTTGAACAAGGTCCCCCACACAGTTGTGGTCCCCCACACTGCTGAGGTCCCCCACACTGCTGAGATCCCCCACACAGTTGTGGTCCTCCACACAGTTGTGGTCCCCCACACCGCTGAGGTCCCCGACATGGCTGAGGTCCCCCACACCGCTGAGGTCTTTTCATATGTTAAGTCACATTGATTAAGCTGCAGGTGCATAAGGAGTGATCATTCAAATGCAAATTGGTTCTGAGTAATATTTCGTTAGAATGGATCAGACTTAACTCCCTCTTTAGACTACATTGTGTGCTGCCAGAGGGGAAGTTTGGTCGTTTTCTTTTATAGCCTTCTATTTTCAGGGGGTTTATTCTTAAATACCTACTGCATTAAGCACAGTGTGGACACTATGCTGAGTAAATGAACACTATGCTGAGTAACAGATGAGATCTCTGTTATAATGCTATCTAATGTGATTAGGCTTTATATTGACTTTCAGTCAATTGATTTAGCTACTAGGCTAATTATTACAGTAAAGGTCTACTCTGAGCATGTGCAGTAGGAGGTGGAGGTGGGGCACGATTTGTGTGGTGACACTGGTGCCTGTGGTGGTGCTTGGTGTCAGGAAAGGGAGCTGAAAGGCTGTGTGGGTTGGGGGTGTGGTGGTGGAGCAGTATGTGTAGTGTTGGGGTGGGAGGTGGAGGAGGGCCGATGTGTGATGTGACACATGCAGGTGTAAAATACAGGGCCCCTGCAGAGGAAGGCAGGACACTGCGGACAGTGATGTGACACTGCGGATACCATTTACCTCTTTACACCTCTCTCTTTCTCTCTCTCTCTCAAATAAATTCAAGGAGCTTTATTCGCATGGGAAACACATGTTTACATTGCCAAAGCAAGTGAAATGGATAAAAAAAGTTCAATAAACAATAAAAAGTGAAAAGTGAACAGTAAATATTACACTCACACAAGTTCCAAAAGAATAAAGACATTTCAAATGTCATATTATGTCTATGTACAGTGTTGTAGCGATGTGCAAATAGTTAAAGTACAAAAGGGAAAATAAATAAACATAAATATGGGTTGTATTTCCAATTGTGTTTGTACTTCACTGGTTGCCCTTTTCTTGTGGCAACAGGTCACAAATCTTGCTGCTGTGATTGCACACTGTTATTTCACCCAGTAGATATGGGAGTTTATCAAAATTGGATTTGTTTTTGAATTCTTTGTGGGTTTATGTAATCTGAGAGAAATAAGTGTCTCTAATGTGGTCAAATATTTGGCAGGAGGTTAGAAAGGGCAGCTCAGTTTCCACATCATTTTGTGGGCAGTATGCACATGGCCTGTCTTTCTCAATAGCAAGGCTATTCTCACTGAGTCTTTACATAGTCAAAGCTTTCCTTCATTTTGGTTCAGTCACAGTGGTCCCCTCTCTGTTTAGGGCCAAATAGCATTCAGAACAACATATGTTTACCTTGTCAGCTCGGGGATTCAATCCAGCAACCTTTCGGTTACTGACCCAACACTATAACCACTAGGCTACCTGCGGTTTGGAAATCACTTCATTTTAAGTGGATGTAGAATTTAACGTCTCTTTTCTGGATTTTGATAATTAGTGGGTATCGGCCTAATTCTGCTCTTCATGCATTATTTGGTGTTTTATGTTGTACTAGGAGGATATTTTAGCAGAATTCTGCATGCAGTGTTTGTCCCATTTTGTGAATTCTTGGTTGGTGAGTGGACCCCAGACCTCACAACCGTAAAGGGCAATGGGTTCTAGAACTGATTTAAGTATTTTTAGCCAGTTCCCCAAAACATTATTTAACAGGTAAGTTGACTGAGAACACATTCTCATTTACAGCAACAACCTGGGGAATAGTTACAGGAGAGAGGAGGGGGATGAATGAGCCAATTGTAAATTTGGGATGATTAGGTGGCCATGATGGTCAGATTGGGAATTTAGCCAGGACATTAGGGTTAACACCCCTACTCTTACAATAAGTGCCATGGGATCTTTAGTGACCACAGTGAGTCAGAACACCCATTTAACATCCCATCTGAAAGACAGCAACCCACACAAGTCTCCAATCACTGCCCTGGGTCATTGGGATATTTTTTTAGACCAGAGGAAAGGGTGCCTCCTACTGGCCCTCCACACCACTTCCAGCAGCATCTGGTCTCCCATCCAGGGATTGACCAGGACCAATCCTGCTTGGCTTCAGAAGCAAGCCAGCAGTGGGATGCAGGGTGGTATGCTGCTGGCTAATTGGTAGGTCAAATCTTATGTTCTTTTTGATGGCATATAAGGCCCTTCTTGCCTTGTCTCTCAGATCGTTCACAGCTTTGTGGAAGTTACCTGTGGCGCTGATGTTTAGGCCGAGGTATGTATCGTTTTTGTGTGCTTAGGGCAACTGTGTCTTGATGGAATTTGTATTTGTGATCCTGGCAACTGGACCTTTTTTGGTCTGACAGAATCTTTGCAGAAGATCTAGGTGCTGTTGTAGGCCATCCTTGGCTGGTGACAGAAGCACCAGATCATCAGCAGACAGTAGATATTTGACTTCAGATTCTAGTAGGGTGAGGCTGGGTGCTGCAGACTGTTTTAGTGCCCTCACCAATTCGTTGATATATATGTTGAAGAGGGTGAGGCTTAAGCTGCATCCCTGTCTCACCCCACGGCCCGTGTAAAGAACTTTGTGTGTTTTTTGCCAATTTTAACCACACACTTGTTGTTTGTGTACATGGATTTTATAATGTCGTATGTTTTTCCCCAACACCAATTTCCATCCATTTGTATAGCAGACCCTCATGCCAAATTGAGTCAAAAGCTGTTTTGAAGTCAACAAAGCATAAGAAGACTTTGCCTTTGTTTTGGTTTGTTTGTTTGTTTGTCAATTAGGGTGTGCAGGGTGAATACGTGGTCTGTCGTACGGTAATTTGGTAGAAAGCCAATTTGATATTTGCTCAGTACATTGTTTTCACTGAGGAAATGTACAAGTCTGCTGTTAATGATAATGCAGAGGATTTTCCCAGGGTTGCTGTTGACGCATATCCCACGGTAGTTATTGGGGTCAAATTTGTCTCCACTTTTGTGGATTGGTGTTATCAGTCCTTGGTTTCAAGAATTTGGGGAAGATGCCAGAGCTGAGGATGATGTTAAAGAGTTTAAGTATAGGCAATTGGAATTTGTGGTCTGTATATTTTATAATTTCATGTAGGATACTATCAACACCACAGGCCTTTTGGGTTGGAGGGTTTGTATTTTGTCCTGAAGTTCATTCAATCTAATAGGAGAATCTAGTGGGTTCTGGTAGTCTTTAATAGCTGATTCTAAGATTTGTAATTGTATATTGTTTTGTTCTTTGTTATAGAGCCAAAAAGATTGGAGAATTGGTTTATCCACACATCTCCATTTTGGATAAATAACTCTTTGTGTGGTTGTTTGTTTAGTGTGTTCCAATTTTCCCTGAAGTGGTTAGATTCTATGGATTCTTCAATTACATTGAGCTGATTTCTGACATGCTGTTCCTTCTTTTTCCATAGTGTATTTCTGTATTGTTTTGGTGTTTCACCATAGTGAATGCATAGACTCAGATTTTCTGTGTCTCTATGTTTTTGGTGGGATAGGTTTCTCAATATCTTTCTTAGGTTTTTACATTCTTCATCAAACCGTTTGATAGGGAAGCTGAAAGGTCAAATACACTGATTAAATTTGTTTTTGCCTAATTGTTTTTTGGTAGGTTTCTACGCTACTTTCCTTCCATCCATAGCATTTCTTAATATTGTGCAGTTCTTTTGGCTTTGATGCCTTATGATTGAGTATTGCTCTGTTCGGGTAGACTGTGATTTTGCTGTGATCTGATAAGGGTGTTAGTGGGCTGACTGTGAACACTCTGAGAGACTCTGGGTTGAGGTCAGTGATAAAGTAATCTACAGTACCTCTGCCAAGGGATGAGCTGTAGGTGTACTACTATAGGAGTCTCCTCAAAGCCTACCATTGACTATGTGCAGACCTAGCATGCTACAGAGCTGCAGGAGTTGTTTTGTCTTAGTTGTGCCTAGCGGGGCATATGGGGAAGAGAATGCTGTCACCTCTAGGTAGGTGTTTGTTTGTTTGTGCTGAGAGTGTCAGGTTCTTGTCCAGTTCTGGCATTTAGGTCGCCACAGACTTGTACATGTCCCTGGGCCTGGAAATGGTTGATTTCCCCCTCTCACAATTGGCCCAGCGTCATCCGGGTTAGGGTTTGGCCGGGGTAGGCCGTCATTGTAAATACACATTTGTTCTTAACTGACTTGCCTAGTTAAATAAAGGTTAAATAAAAAATAAATATAGGTAGCACACATGAGGACATTTTTCTCTGTTGAGATAATGTCCTTATTAATTTCTAGCCAGCGATCCAGAAAATGTTCCTGTTTTGACTAATTTAACAGAGTGGTCAGGTCTGTTCTATACCAAATTAGCATACCCCCTGAGTCTCTTCCCTGTTTCACACCTGGTAGTTTGGTGGATGGGACTACAGGTTCTCTGTAACCTAGAGGGCAACCGGTGGGTCCGTCTCCTCTATACCATGTTTCTTGTAGGATGACAATGTCCGTATTTCCAATGTATTTGGTAAAGTCTTGGTTCCTGCTCTTTAGGCCAAAGGCAGATGACCTCAGACCTTGTATATTCCAGGATGAGATAGTAAAAGTGTTGTGTTCCATAGTGTCTACAGTTGTTTTTGTGTGGTTTAGGCCCGGACCATTACAGTAGTTGTGAGCATCTGATACATACCTCTTAGGTCGCAGGATGGGGGGGGGGGGGGGGGGGGGGGGTCTCGCTGGTCTGGGCGGGTGTCTGTTGCTCCTTTGTGAGGTGCTGGGACTACGGTTGAGGTTGACGTCCTCCAGGGTCCTGGCAAAAGTTGGGATTGCTGCCTTGTAGAGGTGGACCTGGTCGTAAATGCTGTTGGTGCAGGGTGAAGTTGTGTGCCAGGTATACATTAGGTTTTGAGGCACAGTCTGGCAAAATTCTTGCATTCACCCGCTGTATGGTGGCAGGGTGAAAGTATTTTCCTGGTAGCAGGGTGGAAAAAACCACTTGTGTGTTGGGGAAAGTGGAAGAAGCTTTTTAAATCACTCCCTTGAGTGCTGTTGCCACCCTTTCCTGCTGGACCCTCAGGTCATTTGTGCCCATGTGCATTATGATGTGGCTGGGGGATCCTAGTCTGTCCTCTGACAACAGCTCCAGGGCATGCCTAGTGTTTGGTCACCAGAGTTTAGCCAGTTTGTGTTTGGGAAAAAGTATTTGCCATTTGAGTCAATGAGGAGCACAATCTGTGGGTTTTGTGTGTCCTCGGTGGATGTGGGGGGTTTGTCAGGAGGGCTATTGGGGGAGCTGACAGGAGGGCCTCTCAGGAGAGGGTGGGGTCTGTTGGGTTGGTGGGTCCTGTGTTGTCTGTCCCATTGTGGTGTTGAGGTTGTGGTCCGGGTCCGTGTCTGAGGTAGGCTGTTCTGCTTGCTTGTCTGAGGGAGTGTCCTGCTCTCTGTCACACCTCAGCTTTCTGACCTCGTACTTCAGTGCCATGTGTGCCTCTTTAAGTTCTCTCACCTCAGTCCGTAGAGCAGCCAGCTCTCTCAGACAGCCGTCCATCTCCAACTTCTGCCCTCCGGGTTTTGTTGGGAGGGTGTTGTTGTGCTGGTCTGTTTTGTGGGCTTGTGAGCTTGACTATCCTCGTCTGCAGGATAGTTTGAAGTGGTGTGATCAGACTCACTCAGGATGGGGGAGTCGTCACAGAGAGAGAGAGCATTTCCTGCTGTGCTCTCTCTTTGATCCCATTAAAGCCCTGCTGGAACTGCATGAGGATTCCCTGCACCATTACTGTCCCAGACTTGTACATGTTGACAGAGGTTGTTTCGATTTCCTCAATGTCTAGTATTCTGAGATTCCACCCTGGGCCAATACCCTCTCTCATGACATAGGGGTAGTGTGCTCTTATAGCACTGTGCCGTGCCATGCCAGGGGATGGTCTGTGTGGAAAATTAAGTTGCTTACGTTCCCCTCTTTATAGAAGTCAGCAAATCGTGTCTCTGGATTGTTATTGGTGCTTCAAAGGCCTCTGCATTGGGGTGGGGGGGAGGCAGTGAAACTCTCCTGCCATTGTTAGGCTCAAGAGGTTTCACACATCTGACTTCACACTAATTGAAGGTGTCACCAGGTCTGTTCGGTCCTAGCAGCCTGGTAGCTTAGTAGCCTTATTTACTTAGCTTTTATATAACACAATTACCTAGAGATTATTGTCTTTTACTTTTTGGCTGCAGAAGTAGCTTCAGACTGAATATTACTCACTCAGTTTTGTGTTGGATGGTATTTCCAGGTTCCGCTATGTTTCTTCTGCAGGTTTTGGTTTGTTAGAAGTTTTTTCTTGATAGTCCTTGATAGCAATAGTCCATTAACTTGATTTTGGACAAAATTACCTGTTTAGGTATGGAATTGTGATGTTGAGGTTAGTATCCTGCATAAGTCCTTGCGAAAAAAATTCAAGTTTATCTACAATTATCCAACTATAATTCTATCTTTTTTGCAAAAGAACTCAGGAGCTCTCTCTCTCCCTCTCTCCTTTCTCTCTCTCTCTGTCTCTCGCTCTGTCTCTCTCGCTCTGTCTCTCTCTCTCTGTCTCTCTCTCTCTGTCTCTCTGTCTCTCTATCTCTCGCTGTGCTTTATGACTCATAAACAGCCTTTATTTACCACTCTCTCTCTCTGCTTGTGGTTTTCAACAGGCTAATGAGATCACTATGGAAAAGTGCTCGCCCACAGGTTTAGGATTAATCAGTCAGTATAATGAGAAGGCTATATATTGAATAAAGTGATGTATGTGTTTGGTGTTGTCGTGATACTGTCAGTTTGGCGGTTGAGTGGGAGTAGTGATAGGGTATGTAATGTGACAGATCAGAGTGTTGGTGACTGCTGGGTTTTGTCATGTCTCTGGGTGTTGCTTTAGACCTGCAGCTGGATGCTTTAGACCTGCAGCTTGATGCTGCTCTTATCTCAATTCTAAATGGTCAAATATGAATGGTTTGTTACACACTATTCATTGACATGCTCTCTCTCTCTCTTTTCTCTTTTTACCTTTTTCTTTCTCTCGTCCATCTGTCTGTCTCTTGCGCACTCTTTCTCTCTCTATCTCTCTTCCCCCTTTCTCTCTCTCTCGCTCTCTCTCTCTCTCACGCTCTCTTTCTCTCCCCCCCTCTCTCTGTATCTTTTTCTCCCCCCTCTCTCGCTCCCCCCTCTGTTTCGCTCTCTCTCTGTATCTCTCTCTTTCCTCTAGTCTACATTGAGGACCTGGCGCGGAGCGTGGAGCAGAGCAGACGGCTCATCATCGTGTTGACTCCTGAGTTCGTGGCCAAGCGTGGCTGGAGCATCTTCCAGCTGGAGACTCGGCTCCACAGCATGCTGGTGACCGGGGAGATCAAGGTGATTATGATCGAGTGTGCCAACCTCAAGAGCGTCATCAACTACCAGGAAGTGGAGGCCCTGAAGCACACCATCAAAGTGCTCTCCATCATCAAGTGGAGGGGCCCCAAGAGCAATGAGCTAAAGTCTATGTTCTGGAAGCAGGTGATATACGAGATGCCGGTGAAGAGGAAAGAGATGCTGTCTCGCCGGCAGGTGCTAGACTCCAGGGAGCAGGGTCTGTTCGGCGACCTGCAGACGGTCTCCACCATCGCCATGACGACCACATCTGCCTCGATGGTGCCCGCCCACCACGCCGAGATTCCAGACTTTAACCAAACCAGCCACCCTCAGATGAGACACTACTGCACCCGTAGCTACGAGTATAAGATGCCCGCCTCCCCCGTGCAGATAGCCACCTTGAGTAACCGTCACATATACTGCAATATCCCCATGACGCTGCTCAACGGACAGGTGACTCAGAACAACACGATGGGAAAGAGCAAGCAGGAGATCCACTTGAACAGCACTTTCGTCCCTCTATCTGGGGGGGAACACACAAGTGATATCTGGTAAACAGATATCCAGCTTGATGCCACATCTCTTATGTCTTTGTCTTTTATCTGCATGAAGATTCATTTAGACAAAACACTGATCAAAAACCATTCTGCACACAATCATTTCTCGCTGACTATTTTCATTAGCGGTTAAATGTTTTCTGGGTTTTTCTTTTTTCGTTCAGTCTTTAAAGAAATCAAGGACAAAAGGAGTTGCTCCAGTCATCATTTTCTTACTTGAAAAATGTCTCCTTTTTTGAGATGAGTAATAAATGAAAAAACCTTGTTTTTAATGTTCAAGGTATTGTTATTATGTACAGTTTTCATATCTTCTATAGACATTCATGATGATTCCTTTAAGATTTTAATGGTGTGAGTATGTGAGTGAATCCAAATTTTAAGATTCTGACCTGTGATTTTTCATGGGAAAGGGGAACGTTTCTCATTGCAGCACAATTCTGTAAAGATGGACTGAACACATTCTCTGTGAGCTTTAAAAATGTTACAGTATATTTAAGCAAATCAATAATGTTTGAATTTCCACAAGCTATTGTCATTGTTTGAGGCCAATTAAATATGAATATTTGAATTGTTTAATGCAGTATTTGTTTGAGTTGTAGTCTGTGACTAGTTGCTGTCTCTTGAGTTCTGCCTGTTACTTTGCTTATTTTAGTTGTACAAAACAAGAAGCCTTTTTCTCTGCTGAATTCCTCCCCTGCTTCACCTGCCTTCCTTCCTCTGTCGGCCATATTGTTTTCAGATGGCTATTGAGTTGTCTTTTTGAGGATGAGCGGCTCTCCAAATGGTACAGATGGACTCGGTGGTGCTTTTGGAACCGATGGTAGTTTTGACTGAATGTATTGTAGAAATTAAAGGGAACTGGAATCACCTGAGAGATATTTGCATTTGTATCTATTTTATTTTATTGATTTCATTTGCTAAATGAGAAGAGAATAGTCTTATAGAATCATCCTCTTTTCAGTTGCTCTGCTATTTCTATCTTAGAAAATTAATCCTATTTGTCTGCAATGATTTGTAATATAGCAGCCTCTATCTGTCTCATTGAGTTATAGAGGAATGATCAGCCTCTAATCTGTCTCATTGAGTTATAGAGGAATGATCAGCCTCTAACCTGTTTCATTGAGTTATAGAGGAATGATCAGCCTCTAACCTGTCTCATTGAGTTATAGAGGAATGATCAGCCTCTAACCTGTCTCATTGAGTTATAGAGGAATGATCAGCCTCTAACCTGTCTCATTGAGTTATAGAGGAATGATCAGCCTCTAATCTGTCTCATTGAGTTATAGAGGAATGATCAGCCTCTAACCTGTCTCATTGAGTTATAGAGGAATGATCAGCCTCTAACCTGTCTCATTGAGTTATAGAGGAATGATCAGCTTCTAACCTGTCTCATTGAGTTATAGAGGAATGATCAGCCTCTAACCTGTCTCATTGAGTTATAGAGGAATTATCAGCCTCTAACCTGTCTCATTGAGTTATAGAGGAATAATCAGCCGAAATGCCAAGATTGTAACAAAAATGACTTGGTGACCTTCAAGAGCAAACTAAAACACTAACGGCAGGAGGTCAAAGAGATTGCAGCGATCAGTTTGAACCATTGTTGAACTGCCCACTGATGTCTTCTTCAACACCAGTTATACATCGTATAAGTTTATTTAATGCCTTTTTGTCTGTTTGCAAGCTGATGGATTTTGATAGTGGTTCCCTGCCATTCATAGCCAGAGCATCAATGTGCATTCTCTACTTATACGATGAAATCAAATTTTGTTGGACCCTTGCGAATGGCTGTATATTAAATCATGTTGAAATAAACCGGTTGTTTACTGCTTGATTTATTCTATATGCACTGTATTTATTCAATAGGCACTGTATTTATTCAATAGGCACTGTATTTATTCTATATGCACTGTATTTATTCTATAGACACTGTATTTATTCTATATGCACTGTATTTATTCTATAGGCACTGTATTTATTCTATATGCACTGTATTTATTCTATAGGCACTGTATTTATTCAATAGGCACTGTATTTATTCTATAGGCACTGTATTTATTCAATAGGCACTGTATTTATTCTATAGGCACTGTATTTATTCAATAGGCACTGTATTTGGTTTTCATTGTAATGTAATGCTGTCATTTTACATATATGATCTATGTGGTGGAGTTAAATATGTCAAGCGTTCAATGGTTATAAATGTCAGCTACTATGGCAACTGCAGCTATAACCTTTCGAAGTTGCAAAAACTGAAATAGTGGATGTTTGCTATGGTGGACCTCTATTACCTCCAGTATCCTCTCTGAAAAGGGAATGCTCCGGCTGCTTCATCAGCACATCCTATTTACACCACTCAATAGTTCACTCTGTAATCAGCAACACGGCCAGCTGTATGTTTATGATGAATTTGTTGAAACATTAAGTAGTAAGATTTCTTCAGACACCCAATCTACTTCCCAGCATGCAGATATACAGTAGCAGAGATGAATATGAAATGCTGTAAGAAGAAGCCCAGACCTGATGGAATGGCAGCACTCACCCATACTGCTTTACAACTTTTACATTCAGAAATTATACAACTCAACACCACCATCTTGTGGATATCAGAAATGCTTAGGCAGAATACATGTGAATGAGAAAAGGCTGTGTGTGTCAAATCAAATCAAATGTTATTGGTCACATACACATGGTTAGCAGATGTTAATGCGAGTGTAGCGAAATGCTTGTGCTTCTAGTTCCGACCGTGCAGTAATATCTAACAAGTAATCTAATAATTTCACAACAACTACCTTATACACACAATTGTAAAGGAATGAATAAGAATATGTACATATAAATATATGGATGAGTGATGGCCGTGCTGCATAGGCAAGATGCAGTAGATGGTATAGAGTACAGTATATACATATGAGATGAGTAGTGTAGGGTATGTAAACATTATATAAAGTGGCATTGTTTAAAGTGACTAGTGATACATTTATTACATCCAATTTTTTATTATTAAAGTGGCTAGAGATTTGAGTCAGTATCTTGGCAGCAGCCACTCAATGTTAGTGATGGCTGTTTAACAGTCTGATGGCCTTGAGATAGAAGCTGTTTTTCAGTCTCTCGGTCCCAGCTTTGATGCACCTGTACTGACCTCGCCTTCTGGATGATAGCGGGGTGAACAGGCAGTGGCTCGGGTGGTTGTTGTCCTTGATGATCTTTTTGGTGTGTGTGTATCCGTGTGTGTATGTGTGTGTGTTTGTTTGAGGGCCTCACAAAGCATGTATTGTCTTTTTTCCTCAAGCTGTTCACATGTCATATTTTGTTCATATTCATTGATTTGGACATCAGTCGAACCATGTAACAAAGCACAAAAGGGTGTCCTTACACAGCTAAATACTCTATTACATTCATTCTATTGCTTATTTGACTTTCATGCTATGCATTGGAGAGCTGATTCTCTCTAGGTTTGTGTGGGGAACGTAGTGTTATTTGGGCTCTGGCTTTTTTCATTTTTCCATTGACATCCCGATCAACATGGGCCTCTTTGCCCCTTTTGTTTGGTTGCAGCAGCCCACTACTATTGTAAACAGTCCTCCAGAGACCTGTCTGTATGTCAACCATAACCATCCCCTTGCCCTGACACTACAGCTATACAGCAGAACAAATCAAGGACCCAAAGTATGTTAGATTGCGTATTGAGTTGCCACTTGGTTTCAACCATTCTTTCTTGTGTAAATATTTAGCTAACAAATATTCAATATTCAAATAATTTTCAATTCCAATGTTCCGTACATAAATGTTTGCCTATATTTCTCAAGCTTTATAAAGACAACTCTGAACAGAACCAGTGGGGTAATGAGCTAAATATGAATCTAGTTTTATAAGATATCTTATACAATCCATAACAGGTTCACTAGACAGGTTTCAGAAGCCTGCTTGCTTGGTAAATCTCAGTCTAGCAAATCCTAAGAGTCTATCAAACACTGTATATATTTCCAAGGCATAACTTCACTATAATGTTATTATATTTACTGCACATACAGTGGAAAAGTTGTTTAAATGCTAATTGTGATGCAGTACAAGCTGATGTCATTATTCTGCACGAAACAGAACCAGCTGTATGTACCATGTGGCAGCAGCAGTAGCAGCAACCTTTGCCTGTCTGCATCTGTGCATCTAAAATAGCACCCTTTTCCCTTTGTACTGCACTACTTTTGGCCACGGCCCATACTAGGGCCCAGCTCCACCATTTGGGATGCATTTGTCTTGCATGCCAGTCCCCAGGGTTATATTATTTATATACTGTCAAGAGAAGGAAAATAACACTTATTTGTGTTTGCAGCCAAGTGAAACCATGTAGAGTAATGGGTCATCTCAAACATGACACATCCAAGTGAAACAATGTAGAATAATGGGTCCTCTCAAACATGACACATCCAAGTGAAACAATGTAGAATAATGGGTCCTCTCAAACATGACACATCCAAGTGAAACCATGTAGAATAATGGGTGCTTTCAAACATGACACATCCAAGTGAAACAATGTAGAATAATGGGTCCTCTCAAACATGACAGATCCAAGTGAAACCATGTAGAATAATGGGTCCTCTCAAACATGACACATCCAGGTAAAACCATGTAGAGTAATGGGTCCTTTCAAACATGACACATCCAAGTGAAACCATGTAGAATAATGGGTCCTCTCAAACATGACACATCCAGGTAAAACCATGTAGAGTAATGGGTCCTCTCAAACATGACACATCCAAGTGAAACCATGTAGAATAATGGGTCCTCTCAAACATGACACATCCAGGTGAAACCATGTAGAGTAATGGGTCCTTTCAAACATGACACATCCAAGTGAAACCATGTAGAATAATGGGTCCTCTCAAACATGACACGTCCAGGTGAAACCATGTAGAGTAATGGGTCCTCTCAAACATGACACATCCAGGTGAAACCATGTAGAGTAATGGGTCCTCTCAAACATGACACATCCAGGTGAAACCATGTAGAGTAATGGGTCATCTCAAACATGACATATCCAAGTGAAACCATGTAGAATAATGGGTCCTCTCAAACATGACCCATCCAAGTGAAACCATGTAGAATAACTGGTCCTCTCAAACATGACCCATCCAAGTGAAACCATGTAGAATAACTGGTCCTCTCAGACATGACCTATCCAAGTGAAACCATGTAGAATAATGGGTCCTCTCAAACATGACACATCCAAGTGAAAGCATGTAGAGTAATGGGTCCTCTCAAACATGACACATCCAAGTGAAACCATGTAGAGTAATGGGTCATCTCAAACATGACACATCCAAGTGAAACCATGTAGAATAAATGGTCCTCTCAAACATGACCTATCCAAGTGAAACCATGTAGAATAACTGGTCCTCTCAAACATGACACAGCCAAGTGAAACCATGTAGAATAAATGGTCCTCTCAAACATGACACATCCAAGTGAAACCATGTAGAATAACTGGTCCTCTCAAACATGACCCATCCAAGTGAAACCATGTACAATAACTGGTCCTCTCAGACATGACCCATCCAAGTGAAACCATGTAGAATAATGGGTCCTCTCAAACATGACCCATCCAAGTGAAACCATGTAGAAAAATGGCTCCTCTTAAATATGGCACATCCAAGTAAAACCATGTAGAATAAAAGGTCCTCTCAAAGATGACACATCCAAGTGAAACCATGTAGAATAAATGGTCCTCTCAAACATGACACATCCAAGTGAAACCATGTAGAGTAATGGGTCCTCTCAAACATGACACATCCAAGTGAAACCATACTAGAATAATGGATCCTCTCAAATATGACCCATCCAAGTGAAACCATGCTAGAACAATGGATCCTTTCAAACATGACACAACCAAGTGAAACCATGCTAGAATAACTGGTAATCTATGACACATCAGTTCCAAACTGAACAGTGAAAAGTCAGAGGGTATGAGACAGTTTAAGACTGGCGGCATCTGTCTGAACAGTGGAAGAGGAGTCAAATACAACAGGGGAAAAAATCATAACTACACTGTCTTCTCTGTCTGTATCCAGGCAGAGGCAGGCACTCAGTTGAAAATTCTCAGCGCCAGCATATGTTGGCTGTTTGTATTATGAGAGCAACTGGCAGAAGTTGAACCATCTGGCTGAAGTTCAAGAGGCGTTTGAATACAGACCATTCTCCTAACCCTCCCCCCATGCACCCCCCTAAGATTTGCTTTGGAGTTAGTCAGAAAGGTTGCCAGAACCTGTGAATCATTGCAGTATGCCACTCGCAGAGAAATGAATGGTAGAAGTGTGTTTTTATTTTTACAGGAATGCATTGTTGTACTACTTCAGTTGCTTTATGTGCAGTGGAGAGAGGGGCAATGTGGTGGCTGCAGTGGAGAGAGAGGCAATGGGGTGGCTGCAGTGGAGAGAGGGGCAATGTGGTGGCTGCAGTGGAGAGAGAGGCAATGGGGTGGCTGCAGTGGAGAGAGGGGCAATGGGGAGGCTGCAGTGGAGAGAGGGGCAATGTGGTGGCTGCAGTGGAGAGAGAGGCAATGGGGTGGCTGCAGTGGAGAGAGGGGCAATGGGGTGGCTGCAGTGGAGAGAGAGGCAATGGGGAGGCTGCAGTGGAGAGAGGGGCAATGTGGTGGCTGCAGTGGAGAGAGAGGCAATGGGGTGGCTGCAATGGAGAGAGAGTTAATGGGGGGGCTGCAGTGGAGAGAGAGGCAATGGGGTGGCTCCATAAAAATATAAATGTCAAACTCACTTCCACAACGCTAGAACCCTCTATGTTAAAACATCCATGTTTAAACTCTCACACACAGAACCTGCTCTCTCATACACTCTTTCATTCTCTAATTCAACTTTACAGAAGAATGTCATGACATTACTCTCTGCTAATTCATAATGGCTCCGCATTGTCTGTGTCCTGGCTAGAGAATGGGCCCTCTGTGACCTTACACAGTGGTCCTGTTCAGGGGTCAGCCGCCACAGACCCTGTCCTGCTCCTGCTACCGGTCACACTGTGTAGAGAATGACACAGTCACAGAGACTAGTCATCGTTAACCATGTGAGTCACTCATTAAGAATAGCAATGCCAGTCAGGAAGGAGCTGGAGGAACAGCATAGCAATGCACTGAAGCTGAATCTAACAGCTAAATCTGTTGTACATTACTTTTGATATTTCACAGTTTGTTTTTTTGCTAACCATTTTGTCAACTAATGAGTAACAACATATTTAGAAACATGAAATATAATTGTTAAAGTGAAAGAATGATCAATAAATCATTTTTTATGGGACTGTCATTTTTTCCCCCTGCAGGCCAAGGTCACTATTATATATTTGGATTGGGCAATCTCTCATAATGCAGATGTTGACGTTTTCTTACAATGTTGTTATTATAGTAATACATGTTTAGGCTTAGGCTACTACTGTATATTATGTAATTGGTAAAACTATATGGAGATAAAAAATAACTGAAGGCATGAACAATCAACACGTTATTTTGCGGATGTTGGAGAAAGTTGTTCAAAAAAGTGAACTTTTCGAATTTGGTTTTCTTGGGGGGGGCTAGCTTCCTCAGCATATTCCGGGTTTCGCTGGATGAGAAGTTTCCTGTGTTCGTCGCTAGTGAGACTCGCTGCAGAAGCAGATATACAATATGAACTGACACAGTGAAACCGTTAACTTTAGGAAAATCAACTACATGTCCTCTTTCTAGTTGCAGTAGTCTGACAACGCCATAGCTATGGCGCGAGACTGCACTACACGAAGTTTGGACAATATTGACCTCTCTGCTTTGAGGGTGAGTTATAGTTGTGCCAACGTCTAATTCATTGAAATGTAGGTTGACTTTTGTGTAAACATTGTCGTAGTCGATTCAAACTGTAGTCTATTCATTTAAGGAAACGTCAGCTACATTGTAACAAAAAGTGAGCAACGTTGTAACAAATTGTTTGAGCTTTCCTGTCACAATATTATGAAACCATTGATGCAATTTTCTGTACATGTTTTGCTTTCAGAAGTGAATATGTTTTTGGTTTGTCAGATTTACAACTGTTTCATAAGCAACTGAATGATTGGGGGTAAAATAACTTGAGTTAAAAATAAAAATAAAAGTAAAGTTGTCTAAGTTACAATAATAAGGCAGTAGAAATATGGTGTTGGCATGGTACAAGTGTGAACAAATGAAACATACTTGTAGGGAGCCATGCCATGAAATATTCCGTTTAAGTGATGACCTAAAGGTCCAACATTATTCTGATCAGGTGCTTTCAAAATGACTTTATATATTTATGTTTGTGCCCTTTCAATTAATGTGAAGTAATGTAATGTTGTCCTCTTGTTTCAGGATCCTGCTGGGATATTTGAGCTGGTAGAAGTGGTTGGAAATGGAACATATGGGCAAGTCTACAAGGTTTGTAGTTTATGTCAGACCTACTCTCCTATTCTTGTCTTTGACCATGATTACAATTGCAGATGTGTTGTCAGTTGGAATGATTGACATTCAAAGGAGCATATTGAAAATACAGTATGTAAATGTTGCATGATGGCACCCTCTCAATCTTTCATTGAAGTTTGAAAAGGAACATGTATATAGTAACACAACTACAGCTGACAGCAGATGTTAGTGTGAAACTTGGTGTAGGTCTAATGAAAGTACTAACTACTAAATGAGAAAAGCGAGTGAGAGAAACGGTGACCCAAATGCACTGTGTAGTAGCTTACAAACACAAGCATCTTTAACACTCTTGGGTGGAGTCCACTTCCTAATCGAAATCAGCATCACTGAAAGCTTCAGTGATGGTTTGTGGTTCTTTAAAAAAAACATTGAGGTGATTTAAATTAGCTTGACCGGCAAAGCGAGTGGTGCTAGCCACATTCTCACAGTTGGGTGAATACCTTAGGTTGCACAAGCCTTTGATTTACAAGAAGGTAACCCAGTCAAGATCCGGTGTAACATAAAGAGATCAAGAATACATGACATGATAAAAGCTTTTTTAATGTCACACAATTTTTGTCCACTTATATTCAAAAGTGCAAGAAGGTTGTCTGTTAATATCAATCCCTAAACAGTAGTTAGTATAGTTCCAAACTGAAAAGACAGACTGTCAACTCTGTTGTAGTAGTACACAGCATGTCAAAATCTCACCTGAATTTAATATATATTTTCTGTTATATGGATCAATGTCAGAGTTGGCCATTAGTGGCCAGACAGCTTCCTCCTCTTCTTTCCTCTTCTGTGTGCAGTGCAGTGCACACTTTCAGAACTATAACAGGAACAGTGACTTCACACATATTCCAAATTCCTTGTCATTATTCAGGTCAATGATTTCTATTTCACATACACTGAGTGAACAAAACATTAGGAACACCTGCTCTTTCCATGACATAGACTAACCAGGTTAATCCAGGTGAAAGCTATGATCCCTTACTGATGTCACCTGTTAAATCCACTTAAATCAGTGTAGATGAAAGGGAGGAGACAGGTTAAAGAATGATGTTTAAGCCTTCAGACAATTGAGACATGGATTGTGTATGTGTGTCATTCAGAGGCTGAATAGGCAAGACAAAATATTTAAGTGCCTTTGAACGGGGTATGGTCATAGGTGCAGGGCACACCGGTTTGAGTGTATCAAGAACTGCACCGCTGCTGGTTTTTCACACTCAACGGTTTCCTGTGTGTATCAAGAATGGTCCACCACCCAAAGGACATCCAGCAAACTTGACACAACTGTGGGAAGCATTGGAATCAACATGGGCCAGCATCCCTGTAGAACGCTTTTGACACCTTGTAGAGTCCATGCCTCAACGAATTGAGGCTGTTCTGAGGGCAAAGGGGTGTGTAACTCAATATTAGGAAGGTGTTCCTAATGTTTTGTTAGCTCTGTATATGAACACCAAGAAGTGTGTTCAGTAATACTGCACACTTTAATCACCCAGCCAAACACTTCCTTCAAATGTGTTAATTTTCATGGTCATGGTATGTATTGTTTACATGCAATGAGAATGAATCCAGATAGTGTCTTGTGTTTTACACTGTAATTCAGAATCCCTTTATTTCACATGAATAGTCTAAGGAAGGTGGTGGGCGTTACTCAAAAATAATCATGTACTGTAGTTATTACACAATAAAACCTTAATAATAACAGATTCATTTTGAACTGGTGTAACAAATCAGTGGTTTATCGTACCATGTACTTGCATAAGTTGTTGACATTGTTGAGAAACATGAGGTAGTGGTTGTCTTCTCCAGCCCAGATTCATTAGTAGAGTAGAGGAAGTTGTCTCCAGACAGGTAGAGGGCGGGGTCACAGTGGTCATAATGGTCATATTGGTCATAATGGGCATAGTGGTCATAATGGTCATAGTGGTCAAAGTGGTCACAGTGGTCATAGTGGTCACTGTAGTCATAATGGTCATAGTGGTCATAGTGGTCATAGTGGTCACAGTGGTCATAATGGTCAAAGTGGTCACAGTGGTCATAGTGGTCACTGTAGTCATAATGGTCATAGTGGTCACAGTAGTCATAATGGTCACAGTGGTCATAGTGGTCATAGTGGTCACAGTGGTCATAATGGTCAAACTGGTCATAATGGTCACAATGGTCACAGTGGTCATAGTGGTCATAATGGTCACAGCGGTCATAATGGTCACAGTGGGCATAATGGTCACAGTGGTCATAGTGGTCATAATGGTCACAGCGGTCATAATGGTCACAGTGGGCATAATGGTCACAGTGGTCATAGTGGTCATAATGGTCACAGTGGTCATAATGGTCATAGTGGTCATAATGGTCATAGTGGTCACATTGCTCACAGTGGTCAAAGGGGTCACAGTGGTCACAGTGGTCATAGTGGTCATAATGGTCATAGGGGGCATAGTGGTCACAGTGGTCACAATGGTCATAGTGGTCATACTGGTCATAGTGTTCTCAGAATCGTATTATAAAAATAAAAAAATCTCCTCTACAATTTATCCGTTCTGAAAACAGAACGTCAAAGGGAATGCGCGTCTGTGGAAAATATTGATTTAGAAATTGTTTATTGGGCTTGTTCTGAAGGCAGCACATCTTGTTTTACAGAACAGTCTGAAGTCTTGGTTTTAATCATCCATCCCCTTGGGGTTTCAGTGAAGATGTCTGATCCATGCAACAGTTTTGTTCCATGCTGAATCTTTTATACGTGACAATTACTGTCAGGCTGAGAAAACAAAAAACAGTCCAGGGCCCGGTTTCCCAATAGCGATGGAACTTAGGCTTACGGGTGTTTTAACGATGCATCTTTCCTACAACGGCCGAAGATGTAACATGCGTTTCCCAAAACACCACGCAGAGAGAATGTTCACTAAGTGCGTCATCGAAAGAAAGGGAGCGCTGCTCTCGGATCAGCTTTCTCCATTCAAATCTTACCTTAACATTAGAATTATTCCACAATACTGACGACGGATCAGCTCCTAGAGATATTATCACGTAATGGCTGCAAATATTGAGGCGGCTTATTCTAATGCTTACCCTATAATAATGCACTAAATCAAGATTTGGCACATCATTGCACATATGTTAGGCTACACCATGAAATACATTGAGGCAAAATAGCAAAATAAAGTAGCCAAATAGCTAAATAAAACTCAATTGAATAAACATGAAATTGATTTCAATATCATTTAAATACACTACATGACCAAAAGTATGTTGACACCTGCTCATCAAACATCTCATTCCAAAATCATGGGAATTAATATGGAGTTGGTCCCCCTTTTGCTGCTATAACAGCCTCCACTCTTCTGGGAAGGCTTTCCACTAGATGTTGGAACATTGCTGCGGGGACTTGCTTCCATTCAGCCACAAGAGCATTAGTGAGTTCGGGCACTGATGTTGGGCAATTAGGTCTGGCTTGCAGTCGGTGTTCCAATTCATCCCAAAGGTGTTCGATGGGGTTGAGGTCAGAGCTATGTGCGGGTCAGTCAAGTTCTTTCACACCGATCTCAACAAACCATTTCTGTATGGACCTTGCTTTGTCCACGGGGGCATTGTCATGTTGAAGCAGAAAAGGGCCTTCCGAAACTGTTGCCACAAAGTTGGAAGCACAGAATCATCTAGAATGTCATTGTATGCTGTAGCATTAAGATTTCCCTTTACTGGAACTAAGGGGCCTAGCCTGAGTCATAAAAAACAGCCCCAGACCATTATTCCTCCTCCACCAAACTTTATAGTCGGCACTATGCATTGTGGCTGGTAGCATTCGCTTGGCATTGCTAAACCCAGATTAGTCCTTCGGACTGCCAGATGTTGAACTGGCAGCTGAAACAGCTGAAAATTTGCCCTGAAGTGTACTGTATGACTAAATCACAGTACACTTCAGGGCAAATTTTCAGCTGTTTAAAATGCAGAAAAATGCTGTTGTTAGCATGATGTGTGGTGGGATCTTTGGCGAGAGCAGGGGAAATGGCAGTGGTGTCATACCAAGAGAAACACTGATGAGAATGTCAGCCCGGTAAACTCTCTCAAATGGGTGACCTTTGCCATATGATGTTCAATGTCTGTTCTACAAAATACCAGTCCATACTATGTCATGCAAGATTACGGCGCTCGTCGAAAGGAGTGGACCAAAGCGCAGTGTGGAAAGTGTTCATGATTTTTATTTTCAAAAACACTCAAACAAAATAACCAAAGTGAAAACAAAAGCGCACAGTTCTGTCAGGTACAGACACTAAACAGAAAACAAGATCCCACAAAACCCAAAAGGAAAATGACAACTTATATATGATCCCCAATCAGAGACAACGATAGACAGCTGCCTCTGATTGGGAACCACACCCGACCAAAAACAAAGAAATAGAAAACATAGACTTTCCCACCCGAGTCACACCCTGACCTAACCAAACATAGAAAAAATAAGGAACTCTAAGGTCAGGGCGTGACAGAGATAGTATGTATCCAAATCAAATAATGAATAATGCTTGCAAGCAGCACAAAATTCTAACAACATATTACTACTATGTGTGTTAGAAAATAATAGAACTTCAGTTAATATAATCCTGATAATACTGTGCAGTTCTAGTATGCTAGGGCATCTGACTTGTTGTCATGCTCAGGAGATGAAGACTTGGCACTTACATGGGAGGCTGTTTTTGACCTGTTTAACACAGCATTCTTATCGTCTCACTGTAAGTGCCGAATAATCATATATTTTTTTATTGTAGTATTTTGGATAATCTTGTTATTGTCATGTGTCTGACGGCCAGTGGTGGTCTTCATTTTAGAACCGCTCCTAATCTCCTCAGCTTTTAGGGTGAAGCAGCTGGTATGTCCTCATCATGTTTTCCAGGGGGTTATGTGTCTGGCCTCATCTTTGCATTCATTACAGGCATCAGAGTAATGGTTTTCTTAACATAGTAAATCTTACAGAGACCCATCAATGCTGGTTAAAAGGGTGGATTGTTAGCAAGGGGTCACATGATGAGAGTAGTTTCCCCAAGGTAGTTTATCCTCTGGGGCTTCATGTAGTTTGGCAGCAGAATAGGATGGTCCATTCAGAGAGGAGCTTGTGTGATAGAGTCTCTCACTCATTCCAGGGTGAACCCTATCATGTAACTAACCATCTTAGTAAGAATGAAAATGGATTGTGATTTGTTGCATCAGTGATCTCATCTGTGTCTTCTGGGGATACAGTACTCAAGAGTGTTGAAGTAATTAGGCGTACCATAAATTGTGTCATTGTCAGTGTTTGACATGTTGTATTTGGTTTAGCAATACATTCTTATTGTTTGAAGATAACTGTCTCAGTCCATATAGCAATATCTCATCCTATTGTTCTTAGGCTGACTATATCTAGGGTGTATTCTTCTTTTGAATGGGCACTTCCCTGTCTTGCGAAATGCAAACTCATGAAGTGTGAAAAAGTTGGTTAAAGCCAGGCTAGTACTGCAGCGACAGAGCAGCACTGGAGGGGCGTCGTCACTTGCGTGCCTCTCAGGTCAGATATTGAGAAAGTCCCAGTATGTTGGGAATCATCACGAAGCAGGCAGGGAGAGGAAATTGATGTCTGAACCTCAGCCGCTGTTCAAACCACTGGGACACCTGCCTGGATGTGGTGGCGTTACTGTATCCCAGTCCCCTCAGCTCTGAGAAAGAGACATGGAACCGTCCTGGTGTTGAGATGTGGGCTCACTGGATGCGTCACGAATGGTACTCTATTTCCTATTTAGTGCACTACATTTGACCAGGGCCCATAGGGAAAAGGGTGCCATTTGGGATGTAGCTACCGAGTAGGCCTGTGTTTGGGTAGGGAACGGGAGTAGGCCCCCCCTATGCCCGCGGGGTAGGAACTGAGGTAGTGGGTAGGTTTTGGGCGATATACCCTTTTATAAGGAAATCAGTCAATTAATATAAATTCATTAGGCTCTAATCTATAGGACTAGGAATACAGATATGGAGGGGCGTGGATCAGAAAACCAGTCAGTATCTGGTGTGACCACTTTTTGCCTCATGCAGCGCAACACATCTCCTTCGCATAGAGTTGATCAGGCTGTTGATTGTGGCCTATGGAATGATGTCCCGCTCCTCTTCAATGGCTGTGTGAAGTTACTGGATATTAGGGGGAACTGGAATACGCTGTGGTGTCATTTTCAGCTTCCAGGAATTGTGTACAGATCCTTGCGACATGGGGCTGTGCATTATCATGCTGAAACATGAGGTGATGGCGGGGGGTGAATGGCACGACAAACAGGATTTCGTCACAGTTTCTTTATAAATTGAAATTGCCATTGATAAATTGCAATTGTGTTTGTTGTCTGTAGCTTATGTCTGCCCATACCATAACCCCACCGCCACAATGTGGAACTTTGTTCACAATGTTGACATCAGCAAACCGCTTGCCCACACAACGCCATATACTTGGTCTGTGAATGTGAGGCCAGTTGGATGTACTACCAAGTTTTCAAAAATGAAGTTAGATGTTGCTTATGGTAGAGAAATGAACATTCAATTCTCTGGCAACAGCTCTGGTGGACATTCCTGCAGTATGCATTCCAATTGCACGCCCCCTCAAAACTTGAGACATCTGTGGCATTATGTTGTGTGACAAAACTGCACATAATAGAGTGGCCTTTTATTATCCCCAGCACAAGGTGCACCTGTGTAATTATCATGCTGTTTAATCAGCTTCTTGATACGCCATACCTGTCAGGTGGAGGGATTATCTTGGCCAAGGAGAAATGGTCACTAACAGGGATGTAAACAAATTTGTCCACATTTGAGAGAAATGTCTGCAATATTTTATTTCAGCTCATGAAACATGGGACCAATCACTTTACATGTTGTGTTTAGACTTTTGTTCAGTGTATAAGAAATCTACGATGTGTCAAATAAATTATATCCAGCTCAGGGCTCCAGTTATGCATTTGGTTTGCTAACTTGCTAGCTAAGTTGCTGGATGTCAAGATCAAGCTTCTTGGTTACATCAGAGACATTCAATCCCCTCCTGGATCAAGATCCCTGTTGCCTAAATTGTTTTGTGCATATATAAAAATGTATATATATGTATTCATTTTAAGAATGTGAAATGTCAGAATAATAGGAGAGAGAATAATTTATTTGTCACGCCTTGACCTTTGGGGTTCTCTATGGTGCAATAGGTCAGAGCGTGACTAGGGGATGTTCTAGTCTTGAATTTCTATGTTGGTGTGAGTATGGTTCCCAATTGGAGGCAGCTGATGATCGTTGCCTCTAATTGGGGATCATATTTAGTGTGGTCCTTTTCCCACCTGCGTTTGTGGGATATTGTTTTGTTTTGATTTAGTGTTATGTGCGCTACGAACTGCACGTTTGTTTATTCTTTGTTGTTTTTGAAGGTTCACTTTAATAAATATGTGGAACTCTACTCACGCTGTGCCTTGGTCCGCTCATTATGTATACGACGAACGTGACAGAATATCCCACCACTACAGGACCAGGCCTCCAGTGCACCTCCCCAGCCTGGTACGTCCTGTGCCGGCTCCCCGCACTCGCCCTGAAGAGCGTGTTATCAGTCCGGTGAAACCTGTGCTGGCTCCACGCACCAGGCCTCCAGTGCGCCTCCCCAGCCGGGAGCGTCCTGTGCCGGCTCCACGCACTCGACCTGAGGAGCGTGTCATCAGTCCGATGCGACCTGCGCCGATTCCCAGTCCAGGCACGGCGTCCAGTCCTGCTCCATGGCCGGAGCCTTCCTCTGCTCCAGCTTTTATTTCTTTCATCACATTCCCAGTGGGTCAGAAGTTTACATACACTCAATTGGTATTTGGTAGCATTGCCTTTAAAATATTTAACTTGGGTCAAACGTTTCGGGTAGCCTTCCACAAGCTTCTCACAATAAGTTGGGTGAATTTTGGCCCATTCCTACTATTGTTTGTATTGATGAACGTGGTACCTTCAGGCGTTTGGAAATTGCTCCCAAGGATGAACCAGACTTGTGGAGGTCTATGTCACGCGGGACTAGGTGGGTGCAGGAATCAGGCGCAGAGAGAGTTCCACTGGGGGTATAGTGCTCTTTAATAAGGCACACACAAAATATAAGCCCAACAAATACAGGGCGCGGACATATAACGTGACAACCCAAAAACCACAGGGTGTCAAGTGAAAGAAAGAAAATACACCTCAGCCTACAATGCACACACGTAACAAAAATAAAGACAATCCCGATCAAAACAAGGGCGGGTCTACCTACTAAATATAGGGAAGCTCATTAACCGAAAACAGAAACACAGGTGAAGCTAATAAGACAAAACAAACAGACAAACGAAAAAGGGATCGGTGGCGGCTAGTAGGACGGTGACGACGACCGCCGAGCACCGCCCGAACAGGCAGGGGAGCCAACTTCGGCGGAAGTCGTGACAGTCTAAAAAAGAATTCTGAGGTCTTGGCTGATTTATTTTGATTTTCCCATGATGTCAAGCAAAGAGGCACTGAGTTTGAAGGTAGGCCTTGAAATACATCCACAGGTACACCTCCAATTGACTCAAATGATGTCAATTAGCCTATCAGAAGCTTCTAAAGCCATGACATAATTTTCTAGAATTTTCCAAGCTGTTTAAAGGCACAGTCAACTTAGTGTATGTTAACTTCTGACCCACTGGAATTGTGATACAGTGAAATAATCTGTCTGTAAACAATAGTTGGAAAAATTACTTGTGTCATGCACGAAGTATATGTCCTAACCGACTTGCCAAAACTATAGTTTGTTAACAAGAAATGTATGGAGTGGTTGAAAAACTGGTTTTAATGACTCCAACCTAAGTGTATGTAAACTTCCGATTTCAACTGTATATACACTGCTCAAAAAAATAAAGGGAACACTTAAACAACACAATGTAACTCCAAGTCAATCACACTTCTGTGAAATCAAACTGTCCACTTAGGAAGCAACACTGATTGACAATACATTTCACATGCTGTTGTGCAAATGGAATAGACAACAGGTGGAAATTATAGGCAATTAGCAAGACACCCCCAATAAAGGAGTGGTTCTGCAGGTGGTGACCACAGACACTTCTCAGTTCCTATGCTTCCTGGCTGATGTTTTGGTCACTTTTGAATGCTGGCGGTGCTTTCACTCTAGTGGTAGCATGAGACGGAGTCTACAACCCACACAAGTGGCTCAGGTAGTGCAGCTCATCCAGGATGGCACATCAATGCGAGCTGTGGCAAGAAGGTTTGCTGTGTCTGTCAGCGTAGTGTCCAGAGCATGGAGGCGCTACCAGGAGACAGGCCAGTACATCAGGAGACGTGGAGGAGGCCGTAGGAAGGCAACAACCCAGCAGCAGGACCGCTACCTCCGCCTTTGTGCAAGGAGGAGCACTGCCAGAGCCCTGCAAAATGACCTCCAGCAGGCCACAAATGTGCATGTGTCTGCTCAAACGGTCAGAAACAGACTCCATGAGGGTGGTATGAGGGCCCGACGTCCACAGGTGGGGGTTGTGCTTACAGCCCAACACCGTGCAGGACGTTTGGCATTTGCCAGAGAACATCAAGATTGGCAAATTCGCCACTGGCGCCCTGTGCTCTTCACAGATGAAAGCAGGTTCACACTGAGCACATGTGACAGACGTGACAGAGTCTGGAGACGCCGTGGAGAACGTTCTGCTGCCTGCAACATCCTCCAGCATGACCGGTTTGGCAGTGGGTCAGTCATGGTGTGGGGTGGCATTTCTTTGGGGGGCCGTACAGCCCTCCATGTGCTCGCCAGAGGTAGCCTGACTGCCATTAGGTACCGAGATGAGATCCTCAGACCCCTTGTGAGACCATATGCTGGTGCGGTTGGCCCTGGGTTCCTCCTAATGCAAGACAATGCTAGACCTCATGTGGCTGGAGTGTGTCAGCAGTTCCTGCAAGAGGAAGGCATTGATGCTATGAACTGGCCCGCCCGTTCCCCAGACCTGAATCCAATTGAGCACATCTGGGACATCATGTCTCGCTCCATCCACCAACGCCACGTTGCACCACAGACTGTCCAGGAGTTGGCGGATGCTTTAGTCCAGGTCTGGGAGGAGATCCCTCAGGAGACCATCCGCCACCTCATCAGGAGCATGCCCAGGCGTTGTAGGGAGGTCATACAGGCACGTGGAGGCCACACACACTACTGAGCCTCATTTTGACTTGTTTTAAGGACATTACATTAAAGTTGGATCAGCCTGTAGTGTGGTTTTCCACTTTAATTTTGAGTGTGACTCCAAATCCAGACCTCCATGGGTTGATAAATTTGATTTCCATTGATAATTTTGTGTGATTTTGTTGTCAGCACATTCAACTATGTAAAGGAAAAAGTATTTAATAAGAATATTTCATTCATTCAGATCTAGGATGTGTTATTTTAGTGTTCCCTTTATTTTTTTGAGCAGTGTATATATATTTTTTATAGCACCCCTTGTGTGCACTTCCAGTAATACTGCATTCCCCAGTATTGTACAGAAATGGTATGATGGTATGAAAATCTGGATACTGCCCAACCCTAGTAGTGGGTAATAAGACCCTAGACCCTACCCTCAGTGGGAGGTGTGGAGAGGGCAGCCGGTCTCTTGCTGAGCTATTTCTGTCCAAAAGGGGATTTCCTCATTATTCCCTAACCATACTGTGAAGCCCCTCTCTCCCCCTATCACATTGTATCTAATGACAGGCAGAAAAACATGAAGTAGTGAATGAGAAAAAGCAGATTTCCATCAGAAGAAAGGCAGTGGCACTTCTATCAACACTACTAAGGTGTGGATAAGAAGTGTATTGTGATGAGAGGTTCATTGCATGAGATTAGATCATTTGGGCCTTCCCCAAACTGTTGCCACAAATGTGCTGTAGTGTTAAGATTTCCCTTCACTGGAACTAAGGGGCCTAGCCTGAAAAAAGGCCCCATACCAATATCCCTCCTCCACCAAATGTTACAGTTGGCACTATGCATTGGGGCTGGTAGTGTTCTCCTGGCATCCACCTAACCCTGATTAGTCCGTCGGACTGCCAGATGGTGAAGAGTGATTCATCACTCCAGAGAACACGTTTCCACTGCTCCAGAGTCCAATGGCGCCGAGCTTTACACCACTCCAGCCAACACTTGGCATTGTGCATGGTGATCTTAGGCTTGTGTGCGGCTGCTCGGCCATGAAAACCCATTTTATGAAGCTCCCAACGAACAGTTCTTGTGCTGACGTTGCTTCTAGAGGCAGTTTGGAAGTGTTGCAACCGAGGACAGATTATTTTCACGGACTATGCGCTTCAGCACTCTGCGATCCCATTCTCTGAGCTTGTGTGGCCTACCACTTCAGAGCTGACCTGTTGTTGCTCCTAGATGTTTCCACTTCATAATAACAGCTCTTACAGTTGCCATCTTGCATCTTACATGATGCAAGATGGCACAGACAGAGATGGTCGCCTCGCTTCACTTCCTTAGGAAACAATGCAGTAATTTGTTTTTTTATGTATTATTTCTTACATTGTTAGCCCAGAAAATCTTAATTGTTATTACATACAGACGGGAAGAACTATTGGATATAAGAGCGACATCAATTTACCAACATTACGACCAGGAATACGTCTTTCCCGAAGCGGATCCTTTGTTTGGACCTCCACCCTAAACATTGGATCTAATCCCAGAGGCCGACCCAAAACAACACGGTCGCCGCAGGAGAGGCAGATAGAGTGGCCTCCTGGTCAGACTCAGAAGGCGAGCACACCATCCACCGCTTCTGAGCATATTACTCGCCAATATCCAGTCTCCATACAACAAGGTGGACGAAATTAGGGCACGGGTTGCCTTCCAGACAGACATCAGAGATTGTAACATTCTCTGTTTCATGGAAACATGGCTCACTCGGGATATGTTGTCAGAGTCGGTACAGCCACCAGGTTTCTTCATGCGTCTCGCCGACAGAAACAAACATCTCTCTGGTAAGAAGAAGGGTGGGGGTGTATGTCTCATGATTAATGACTCATGGTGTAATCATAACAATATACAGGAACTTAAGTCCTTTTGTTCACCTGACCAAGAATTCCTTACAATCAAATGCCGACCGCATTATCTCCCAAGAGAATTCTCTTTGATTATAGTCACAGCCGTGTATATATTTGAGAACAAGGCTACCTATATTCTACCAGCACATTGATTGTTGTACCCGCTCGAGCAAAACACTGGACCACTGCTATTCTAACTTCTGCGATGCATACACGGCCCTCCCTTCGGCAAATCTGACCATGACTGTTGCTCCCCTCCTATAGGCAGAAACTAAAACAGGAAGCGCCCATGCTTAGGTCTGTCCAAAACTGGTCTGACCAATCGGATTCCACGCTTCAAGATTGCTTCAATCACGTGGACTGGGATATGTTCCGGGTAGCCTCAGACAATAACATCGACGTATACGCTGACTCGGTGAGTGAGTTTATTAGGAAGTGCATTGGAGATGTTGTACCCACTGTGACTATTAAAACCTTCCCTAATCAGAAATCATGGATTGATGGCAGCGTTCGCGTAAAACTGAAAGTGCAAACCACCGCATTTAATCATGGCAAGGCGACAGGAAACATGACCAAATACAAACAGTGTAGGTATTCCCTCCGCAAGGCAATCAAACAAGCAAAGTGTCAGTATAGAGACAAAATAGAGTCGCAATTCAACGGCTCAAACACGAGACGTATGTGGCAGGGTCTACAGACAATCACGGATTACAAAAAGAAAACCATCCCATCCCGGATGTCTTGCTCCCAAACAAATTAAACAACTTCTTTGCACGCTTTGAGGACAATACAGTGCCACCGACATGGCCCGCTACCAAAGACTGTGGACTCTCCTTCTCCATAGCCGACGTGAGTAATACATTTAAACGTGTTAACCCTCGCAGGGCTGCCGGCCCAGACGGCATCCCTAGCCGCGTCCTCAGAGCATGCGCAGACCAGCTGGCTGGTGTGTTTACGGACATATTCAATCAATCCCTATCCCAGTCTGCTGTCCCCACATGCTTCAAGTTGGCCACCATTGTTCCTGTTCTCAAGAAAGCTAAGGTAACTGAACTAAATGACTATCGCCCCGTAGCACTCACTTCTGTCATCATGAAGTGCTTTGAGAGACTAGTCAAGGATCATATCACCTCCACCCTACCTGATACCCTAGACCCACTTCAATTTGCTTACCGCCCCAACAGGTCCACAGACGATGCAATCGCCATCACACTGCACACTGCCCTATCCCATTTGAACAAGAGGAATATCTATGTAAGAATGCTGTTCATTGACTACAGCTCAGCATTCAACACCATAGTACCCTCCAAACTCGTCATTAAGCTTGAGACCCTGGGTCTCGACCCCGCCCTGTGCAACTGGGTCCTGGACTTTCTGACGGGGCGCCCCCGGGTGCTGAAGGTAGGAAACAACATCTCCACCCTGCTGATCCTCAACACTGGGGCCCCACAAGGGTGCATTCTCAGCCCTCTCCTGTACTCCCTGTTCACCAATGACTGTGTGGCCATGCACGCCTCCAACTCAATCATCAAGTTTGCAGACGACACTACAGTGGTAGGCTTGATTACCAACAACGATGAGACAGCCTACAGGGAGGAGGTGAGGGCCCTCGGAGTGTGGTGTCAGGAAAATAAACTCTCACTCAACGTCAACAAAACAAAGGAGATGATCGTGGACTACAGGAAACAGCAGAGGGAGCACATGCATTTCGCTACACTCACATTAACATCTGCTAACCATGTGTATGTGACCAATAAAATTTGATTTGACCGGGGCAGCTCCAGCAGGGCAGAAATTTGACGAATTGACTTGTTGGAAAGGTGGCATCCTATGACAGTGCCACGTTGAAATTCATTGAGTTCTTCAGTAAGGCCATTCTACTGCCAATGTTTGTCTATGGAGATTGCATGGCTGTGTGCTCGATTTTACACAACTGTCAGAAATGGTTGTGGCTGAAATTGCCGAATCCACTAATTTGAAGGGGTGTCACATACTTTGTATATATAGTGTAGCTTTAAAACTGTAATATTTTCTCTTGTGTAGAATTGCAGGAAATTAGTTTTAAAGAAGCACTATGCAAAAATCGCTCTACCATTTTCCTGGTTATAGTTTGCCTAATTTCAGTTTATGTGACAAAATAAGCTGTCATTGTGTAGAGAATCGTTGTATCATCTAAACCGCTGTTTGAAGCTGGTGTACAAAACCGAAAAGAAGACTCAAAAACGAAACTTCAGAATGGGAAGCATAGAAATAGCACACATAGAACAGATCTACCAATTCTTAAGCTTGCTTTCAACGGAATTAAAAATCTATAACTCACATTTCTATGTGAATTTGGTCATGTCTCCCAAAAAGTTACATATTGTAGCTTTAAAACATAAAATCTTTGTATCTGTGGCCAAGAGAATGGGCTCTAAAATTTTAGGTTGGAGAGCACGCCATTGGCCACTCCCACTACCACAACCCCAACCCCATACACTAGCTTTTCCACCACTGCTGAAAAAAATCCTCGGGTAAACTCTGACTTGAGTGTCTCTTTATTAGAATGGAGAATGTGATTTTTGCAATGCCCCCCCCCCCCAAATTGAATGTGTTTCAGAGAGAGCAGGCTCACTGTGTGCTGTGTGGAATTCTGAAGAGGTTGTAGGGGTTTGAGCCTCGGGCTGATTAGTGGACAGTTTGCTCTTTTCTCTCTCCTCTCCTTTGATCAGCAGGAGGAATGTGCTCTCATCTCTCTCATGCAGTCTCTTTATGGCCTGCTTCGGATCATGTGCACATGCTTGCACTCATTATCTGTGAAATAATAATGACTTTGTGAAAATCAATTTTACAAAATTTTTACAACATTAATAAGTACATGTATTGTTTTTGAACATGTTAGTCTGACATGTTATTCAAAGGATTTGCTGGCACACTACACTAAGCATTTTGAAATGGGAAATCAAATGATCTGCTACTTCTGCAGTGATTCCGTGAGAGTGAGACCTATAACTATTGTCCTACTGTATGTTATGCATGTTCAAGGTCTCAATGTCTCATATCTCACTAACACTAGGAATTGTTCCCTTACAGATGTAGGATCTTAATTTGAGCCAGTTTGCAAGCAAGAAAATAATCCTGCATAAACAGGAAATGTTAAATATTATGGGGATTATTATGAATGGACATTTTTGTAGTGGCTGATACATTTTTTCATGAGGGCAAATCAAGTCTGAATTTTCCAAGTGGAAATTACAAACTTTAGAAGACTTAAAAACTCAAATACACTACAAGTTTGCATTTCCTGCGGTGCAGTAAAATTCTCAGCAACAAAAAAGTGATCAAATTAAGATCCTACATCTGTATATTGTAAAAAAAATAATAATAATACTGTACCTTGCATTGCTTGCCCACAACTATTGGTGAATTGTCTGGCCACCAAAAGCATTTTTCCCCTGTTTATTAACTAACTTCAATTGTGTTTCCCTTTGAAAATAGCCTGTGGCAATGGAACACAGCCAGCCTAAACGTTTAAGAATAATTTTGGTCAAAGCAAGAATGTGCCACAACTAATATATTTTTAACAGAAGAAATAGACGTTTGTAATTTTGTAAAACGTTTGTTAAAAATCTGATTTGCCTAGAACTCTGTTGTTTGTATATGGTCATTGGCCCAACAGTTTTCAGCCCATTGTTATTGTAAAAGAGAATCAGATTTTAATCCAATTCGATTAGATGAGGTCTTGTTATTTTCCATGTGTGCTTGCTCTCTCACTCTGCTGTTCTGGCACAGGAAGCTGTGGCCATTTTAACTCCTGCCTGTGCTCGTGGGGAACCCTGGCCCACATCCTGATTGAACCTGGTGCTGAGTGTCTACTTCAGAGTTCTGTTCACATGGTGTGGCATGCTGCTGTCTGCCCAACCGCCAAACACTCTAGTCTCTACTCATATTGATGTCCTACAGTACAGTACCAGTCAAAAGTTAGGACACATCTACTCAATCAAGGGTTTTTCTTTAATTTTATTATTTTCTACATTGTAGAATAATAGTGAAGACATCCAAACTATGAAATCAAATCAAACTTTATTTCTCACATCCGCCTGTGAAATGCTTACTTACAAGCCCTTAACCATCAATGCAATTCAAGAAAGAGTTAAGAAAATATTTACCAAATAAACTAAAGTAAAAAATTATTAAAAAGTAACACAATAAAATAACAATAACGAGGCTATATACAGGGGGTACTTGTACGGAGTCAATGTGCTGGGGTACAGTTTAGTCGAGGTAATTTTTACATGTAGGTAGGGGTGAAGTGACTATGCATAGATAATAAACAGCTGGTAGTGTAACGCTCTGGGTGTCGGGGGGTGTGAAGTCAAGCGCAGGAACAACAGACAGTTCAATTTTTTGGTGCTTTTAATGCACAACTGGCAAACAACGTCCACACGAACAAACACTGGGTGCAACAAACAAATGTCCCCTACACGGAGGACAAAAAACCCAGTCCAAAATACAAATTATGAACGAAACCAACAAACGTTCATCTACTCCCGAATCCAACATACAGCTGAACAATCCCGCACAAAGAACCGTACCGGCTGACTAATAAAGCCCCACTAATTATAAATCACCTCAACACAGGTGTACCAAATAAACACATAAGGAGGGGGAGGAAAAAGAGTCAGTGGCAGCTAGTAGGCCGGTGACGACGACCGCCGAGCCCCGCCCGAACGGGAAGGGGAGTCACCCTCGGTCGGAGTCGTGACAGTACCCCCCCTCTGACGCGCGGCTCCCGCAGCGCGCCGACACCGGCCTCGAGGTCGACCCGGAGGGCGAGGCGCAGGGCGATCCGGATGGAGGCGATGGAAATCCCTCAACATTGACGGATCCAAAATGTCCCCCACCGGTACCCAGCACCTCTCCTCCGGACCGTACCCCTCCCAGTTCACGAGGTACTGCAGGCCCCTCACCCGGCGTCTCGAGTCCAGAATGGCCCGTATCGTATACGCCGGGGACCCCTCGATGTCCAGAGGGGGGGGAGGGACCTCCGGCACCTCACCGTCCTGCAGGGGACCAGCTACCACCGGCCTGAGGAGAGACACATGAAACGAGGGGTTAATACGATAATAGGAAGGGAGTTGTAATCGATAACACACCTCGTTTATTCTCCTCAGGACTGTGAAGGGCCCTACACACTGCGGACCCAGCTTCCGGCAGGGCAAGCGGAGGGGCAGGTTTCGGGTCGAGAGCCAGACCCTGTCCCCCGGTACAAACACGGGGGCCTCACTGCGGTGGCGGTCAGCGCTCCTCTTCTGCCTTCTCCCAGCTTGTTGGAGGGACTCCTGGACGGCCCTCCAGGTCTCCTTAGAGCGCTGTACCCATTCCTCCACCGCAGGAGCCTCGGTCTGGCTCGAATGCCATGGTGCCAGGACCGGCTGGTACCCCAACACGCACTGAAAGGGGGATACGTTAGTAGAGGAGTGGCGTAGTGAGTTCTGGGCCATCTCGGCCCAAGGAATGTATCTCACCCACTCCCCTGGCCGGTCCTGGCAATACGACCGCAGAAACCTACCCACCTCCTGGTTCACTCTCTCCACCTGCCCATTACTCTCGGGGTGATACCCGGAAGTAAGGCTGACCGAGACCCCCAGACGCTCCATGAACGCCCTCCATACTCGGGACGTGAACTGGGGGCCCCGATCAGAAACGATATCCTCCGGCACCCCGTAGTGCCGGAAGACGTGGGTGAATAAGGCCTCCGCAGTCTGTAGGGCTGTAGGGATACCGGGCAACGGGAGGAGACGGCAGGACTTAGAAAACCGATCCACAATCACCAGAACCGTAGTGTTTCCCTGAGACGGGGGAAGATCGGTCAGGAAATCTACGGACAGATGAGACCATGGCCGTTGTGGAACGGGGAGGGGTTGCAACTTCCCTCTAGGAAGGTGCCTAGGAGCCTTACTCTGGGCGCATACCGAACAGGAGGAGACATAAACCCTAACGTCCCGAGCTAAGGTAGGCCACCAATACCTCCCCCGAAGGCTCCCCACTGTCCTCGCCACCCCAGGGTGTCCCGAGGAGGGTAGGACGTGAGCCCACCGAATCAGTTGGTCCCGAACACCAAGCGGCACGTACTTCCGCCCCGCCGGACACTGAGGAGGAGCGGGTTCCGCCTGTAGCGCCCGCTCGATGTCCGAGTCCACCTCCCATACCACTGGCGCTATCAGCCTCGAGGCGGGAAGGATAGGAGTGGGTTCGGTGGACCTATCCTCCGTGTCGTAAAGGCGGGACAGTGCGTCAGCCTTTACGTTTTGGGAGCCTGGTCTATAGGATAATATAAACCGGAACCGGGTGAAGAACATGGCCCACCTTGCCTGACGTGGGTTCAGTCTCCTAGCTGCCCGAATATACTCCAGATTCTGGTGGTCGGTCCAGATGAGAAAGGGGTGCTTAGCCCCCTCAAGCCAGTGTCTCCACACCTTCAGAGCCCTGACCACCGCTAACAACTCCCGGTCCCCCACATCATAGTTACGCTCCGCTGGGCTGAGCTTCCTAGAGAAGAAAGCGCAGGGGCGGAGTTTTGGTGGCGTACCCGAGCGCTGTGATAGCACGGCACCCACCCCAGCCTCGGACGCGTCCACCTCCACTATGAATGCTAAAGAGGGGTCCGGATGCGCCAACACGGGCGCCTCCGTGAACAGAACCTTCAACCTGTTGAAAGCTCCGTCCGCCGCTGCTGACCACCGCAACCGCACCGGGCCCCCCTTTAGCAGTGAGGTAATGGGAGCCGCTACCTGGCCAAAACCCCGGATAAATCTCCGGTAGTAGTTGGCAAAACCCAAAAACCGCTGCACCTCCTTTACCGTGGTCGGAGTCGGCCAATTACGCACGGCCTTAATGCGGTCACTCTCCACCACCACCCCCGAGGTGGAAATGCGATAACCCAGGAAGGAGACGGCTCGTTTGGAGAACACACACTTCTCAGCCTTGACGTATAGGTCATGCTCCAGCAGTCTGCCAAGCACCTTGCGTACCAGAGATACATGCGCGGCGTGAGTAGCTGAGTAGATCAGAATGTCATCGATATACACAACCACCCCCTGCACGTGCAGGTCCCTGAGAATCTCGTCTACAAAGGATTGAAAAACGGCTGGAGCATTCTTTAACCCATACGGCATGACGCAGTACTCATAGTGGCCCGATGTGGTACTAAATGCGGTTTTCCACTCGTCTCCTTTCCGAATACGCACCAGACTGTACGCGCTCCTGAGGTCCAGTTTTGTAAAGAACTGCGCTCCGTGAAATGATTCCACCGCCGAAGCGATGAGAGGTAGTGGGTAACTAAACCCCACTGTGATGGCATTTAGACCTCTATAAACAATACACGGACGCAAACCTCCCCCCTTTTTCTTCACAAAAAAGAAACTCGAGAAGACGGGTGAGATGGAGGGCCGAATGTACCCCTGTCCCAGAGACTCCGTGACATATGTCTCCATAGCCAACGTCTCCTCTTGGGACAAGGGGTACACGTGACTCTTGGGAAGCGCAGCGTTTACCTGGAGATCTATCGCACAATCCCTTCCCGGTCGATGGGGTGGTAATTTCGTCGCTTTCTTTTTACAGAAAGCGATTGCCAAATCGGCATACTCGGGGGGAATGCACACCGGGGAAACCTGGTCTGGACTCTCCACCGACGTAGCACCGATGGAAACTCCCAGACACCTTCTAGAACACTCCTCTGACCACCCCTGGAGAACCCCCTGTCTCCACGAAATACTGGGATTGTGCCGGGCCAGCCAGGGAATTCCCAGCACCACTGGAAACGCAGGCGAATCAATAATATAGAGACTGATCCGTTCCCTATGATTCCCCTGCGTCACCATGTCCAGTGGAACTGTGGCCTCCCTGACCACCCCTGACTCTAATGGCCGGCTATCTAGGGAGTGCACGGGAAAGGGAGAATCTATCGGCACAAGCGGAATGCCCAACTTACGGGCGAGTCCGCGATCCATAAAGTTCCCAGCTGCACCTGAATCGACTAGCGCCCTATGCTGGGAAGAGGGAAAAAATTTAAGGAAAAAAATCAAGACAAACATGTGACCAACAGGGGGTTCTGGGTGAGTCTGGTGCTGACTCACCTGGGGTGATCGAGAAGCGTTCCGCCTGCCATCTCGACTCCCAGACGGGACCCCCCAGCACCGATCGGCCGTGTGTCCTCTCCGACCACAGCTGGTGCAGGGGGGTGGTCAAACACGGCACGAAAACGGCGGGTAAACTCTGGGTAGTGCTCCTTCGCTGAGTCTGGGCCATTCCAGACTGCGTTTGCCCACTCCAGAGCACGACCCGTTAGGCAGGAGACGAGGACACTCACCCTCTCCGCTCCCGAGGGAGTGGGGCTAACGGTGGCCAGGTATAGTTCCAGTTGGAGTAAGAACCCCTGACACCCCGCCGCCGCTCCATCATAATCCCTCGGGAGCGTAAGACGGAGCGCGCTGGAGCCGGGGGATGGAGAGTCCTGAGGAGGGGAAACCGAAGGTGGAGAGAGGAACCCACTCCTCTCCCATCGATCCATTCTCTCCATCATTTGGTCCATGGCTGATCCGATCCGATGGAGGACGGTGGTGTGGTGGAGAACCCGTTCCTCCATCGAGGGGAGAGGGTTGGCTGCTGCTCCTGCTGACTCCATTTCAGTGGTGCGGGATTCTGTAACGCTCTGGGTGTCGGGGGGTGTGAAGTCAAGCGCAGGAACAACAGACAGTTCAATTTTTTGGTGCTTTTAATGCACAACTGGCAAACAACGTCCACACGAACAAACACTGGGTGCAACAAACAAATGTCCCCTACACGGAGGACAAAAAACCCAGTCCAAAATACAAATTATGAACGAAACCAACAAACGTTCATCTACTCCCGAATCCAACATACAGCTGAACAATCCCGCACAAAGAACCGTACGGGCTGGCTGACTAATAAAGCCCCACTAATTATAAATCACCTCAACACAGGTGTACCAAATAAACACATAAGGAGGGGGAGGAAAAAGAGTCAGTGGCAGCTAGTAGGCCGGTGACGACGACCGCCGAGCCCCGCCCGAACGGGAAGGGGAGTCACCCTCGGTCGGAGTCGTGACAGGTAGTAACAGTGTAAAAAACAAATGGGGGGGTGTCAATGTAAATAGTCAGAGTGGCCATTTGATTATTTGTTCAGCAGTCTCATGGCTTTGGGATAGAAGCTGTTATGGAGCCTTTTGGTCCTAGACTTGGCGCTCCGGTCCCGCTTGCTGTGCGGTAGCAGAAAGAACCATCTATGGCTTGGGTGACTGGAGTCTTTGACAATTTTTGGGTCTTTCCTCTGACACCGCCTGGTATATAGGTCCTGGATGGCAGGAAGTTTGGCTCCAGTGATGTACTGGGCGTACGCACTACTCGCTGTAGCGCCTTACGGTCAGATGCCGAGCAGTTGCCATACCAGGTGGTGATGCAGCTGTATAACTTTTTGAGGATCTGGGGACCCATACCAAATCTTTTCGGTCTCCTGAGGGGAAAAGGTGTTGTCATGCCTCTTCACGACTGTCTTGGTGTGTTTGGACCATGATAGTTCATTGGTGATGTGGACACCAAGGAACTTGAAACTCTCGACCCACTCTACTACAGCTCTGTCGATGTTAATGGGGGCATATTCGGCCCTCCTTTTCCTGAAGTCCACGATCAACTCCTTTGTCTTGCTCACATTGAGGGAGAGGTTGTTGTCCTGGCACCACACTGCCTGGTCTCTGACCACCTCCCTATAGGCTGTCTCATCATTGTCGGTGATCAGGCCTACCACTGTTGTGTCGTCAGCAAACATAATGATGGTGTTGGAGTCGTGTTTGGCCACGCAGTTGTGGGCGAACAGGGAGTACAGGAGGGGACTAAGCACACACCCCTGAGGGGCTCCAGTGTTGAGGATCAGCGTGGCAGACGTGTTGTTGCCTACCCTTACCACCTGGGGGTGGCCCGTCAGGAAGTCCAGGATCCAGTTGCAGAGGGAGGTGTTTAGTCCCTGGGTCCATAGCTTAGTGATGAGCTTTGTGGGCACTCTGGTGTTGAAAGCTGAGTTGTAGTCAATGAACAGCATTCTCAATGAACAGTGTTCCTTTTGTCCAGGTGGGAAAGGGTAGTGTGTTAATTGTATATGGAATCACATATGGAATCAAATAACACATGGAATCATGTTGTAACCAAAAAACTGTTAAACAAATCCAAATATATTTTAGATTTTAGATTTTTCAAAGTAGCCACCATTTGCCTTGATGACAGCTTTGCACACTCTTTGGCATTCTCTCAACCAGCTTCATGAGGAATGCTTTTCCAACAGTCTTGAAGGAGTTCCCACATATGCTGAGCACTTGTTGGCTGCTTTTCCCTCACTCTACGGTCCAACTCATCCCAAACCATCTCAATTGGGTTAAAGGTCAGGTGATTGTGCAGGCCAGGTTATTTGATGCAGCACACACATAATGCTGTGATAGCCATGCTGTTTAAGTGTGCCTTGAATTCTAAATAAATCACAGACAGTGTCACCAGCAAAGCATCCCGACACCATCACACCTCTTCCTCCATGCTTCATGGTGGAAACCACACATGCGGAGATCATCCGTTCTCCTACTCTGCATCTCACAGAGACACAGCGGTTGGAACCAGAAATCTCTAATTAACTTCTCTGCGCTACGGATCCCTTTAGCGGGATCATTTTCCTAAACAACCACTGAATTGCAGGGCGCAAAATATTACTAAAAATATTTATAATCATGCAATCACAATTGAAATATACCAAAACACAGCTTAGCTTGTTGTTAATCCACCTATCGTGTCAGATTTTGAAAATATGCTTTGCAGCGAAAGCAATCCAAGCTTTTGTGAGTGTATCAATCAATGCTAGAACAGCTAGCCTCAAATTAGCATGGTCACGAAAGTCAGAAAAGCAATAAAATTAATAACTTACCTTTGATAATCTTCGGATGTTTGCACTCACGAGACTCCCAGTTACACAATAAATGTTATTTTTGTTCGATAAATATTACTTTTTTTTTTTTTTTTACGCCATTTGGGTTGCGCGTTATGTTCAGAAAACCAAAGCCTCGTTCCATTCGACGAAAATTCCAAAAAGTATCCGTAATGTTCGTAGAAACATGTCAAATGTTTTTTATAATCAATCCTCAGGTTGTTTTTAACAAACATAATCGATAATATTTCAACCGAACCGTAACCTATTCAATAAAAGAGAGAAAGAAAATGGAGAGCTACCCCTCTCGCGCGCAGGAACTAATCAAAGGACACCTGACTACTTTTGAAAAATCTCGCTAATTTTTCAAAATAAAAGCCTGAAACTATGTCTAAAGCCTGGTCACAGCCTGATGAAGCCATTGGAAAAGGAATCTGGTTGATACCCCTTTAAATGGAAGAAAGACGGGCAAGGAAACACAGATTCAAAAATTACAAAAATAATCACTTCCGGGTTAGATTTCCTCAGGTTTTCGCCTGCAGAATCAGTTTTGTTATACTCACAGACAATATTTTGACAGTTTTGGAAACTTTGGAGTGTTTTCTATCCTAATCTGTAAATTATATGCATATTCTGCGATCTGGACCTGAGAAATAGTCTGTTTACCTTGGGAACGTTATTTAAAATAAAATAAAAAATCTGACCCCTAGCGTCAAGAGGTTTTAAGACTCATCAGACCAGGACAGATTTCCACCGGTCTAATGTCCATTGCTCGTGTTTTTTGGCCCAAGCAAGTCTCTTCTTATTATTGGTGTCCTTTAGTAGTGGCTTCTTTGCAGCAATACACTGTCTGTGATTAACACAGTCTCCTCTGAACAGTTGATGTAGAGATGTGTCTGTTACTTGAACCCTGTGGAGCATTTATTTGTGCTGCAATATGAGGTGCAGTTAACTCTAATGATCCTATCTTCTGCAGCAGAGGTAACTCTGGGTCTTCCCTTCCTGTGGCGGTCCTCATGAGAGCCAGTGTCATCAAAGCGCTTGATGGTTTTTGCTACTGCACTTGAAGAAACTGTGCATTGACTGACCTTCATGTCTTAAAGTAATGATGGACTGTCGTTTCTCTTTGCTTATTTGAGCTGTTCTTGCCATAACATGGACTTGGTCTTTTACCAAATAGAGCTATCTTCTGTATACCACCCCTACCTTGTCACAACACAACTAATTGGCTCAAACGCATTAAGAAGGAAAGAAATTCCACAAATTAACTTTTAACAAGGCACACCTGTTAATTGAAATGCATTCCAGGTGACTACCTTATGAAGCTGAGTAGGTGTGTCTAAACTTTTGACTGGTTCTGTACGTACAGATAACGTGGGCAGGCAATAATAGGAAATAGCAATACACATGCTTATACTCAAAGGCACTGCTTTTTGCTTGTTTTTTTAATATTTTATTGCAACATGTACAGTACACTCTTACAAAAAAAGATGCTACCTAGAACATAAAAGGGTTATTGGGATGTCCCCATAGGAGAATCCTTTGAAGAACCTTTTTTAGTTCCAGATATACATGGAACCTAAAAGGGTTCTACCTGAAACCCAAAAGTGTTCTTCTACCTGGAACCAAAAAAAGGTTTTCCTATGGGGACAGCTGAAGAACCCTTTTGGAACCCTTTTTTCTGGTAGTGTAGCAGTAATACTGAACCCAGTCTAGGGTTTTATTTCAAGCCAATCTGTGGATCGATATGTGAGTGAGTAAGGATCCCAAATTTCTGTGGATGTGCACGACTGCGGTTACGTAGACTTGCATATTGTGTAACAGTGCAGCTGCACAATACTATGTGACTGATGCCTTTCCCCAAGCTTGCGTTTATGGAATGAGTGAGTGTCTTGTCAATTGCCATTGGGATATATTGGAGCAAAACTGGCAAGCTACCATTGGAGAAACTCTCTTTAGGTTTTCCCTGATGTGTTCAGGGTTTTCAAGGTTGAATTAGAACTCTACTTAAGATGGGTAGCTTGTATCTAGATAATGGATAGCTACATCTCCAATATCCTTATTATAGAGAATCTTGGGAATTAAAAGTGTTCTCTCTCCTTGTGCATTTTCACTCATTCTCCATTTTTGTTAATAAGGTCAAATACACCAGACTTGTGAGAGCATAGTGGTGTTGTGGTGAAGTGAGTAGTCCACACCTGGTATAGCTGTGTGAAATTGTCTTCCTGGATACAACTGAATGCATTGGTAGTCTTTGATCTCCTTGTGTACACTTAAAATGCTTAGACAGGTAATCCATAATGACAAAGTAAGAAAAAAACCTTTGTGTAAATGCACTGAGGCAAAAGAGACACATATGCTTCTGCATTCTGTCCTCTTATTTTGTTAAAGGGATGTTGGTCACAGTTGTCCTATCTCCAATAAATTGCTTGGTTGTTATAAATGTACATATCCATGAATGTGTGATTTTGCTTGCTTCTGAAGCTAAGCAGGGTTGGTCCTGGTCAGGCCCTGGATGGGAGACCAGATGCTGCTGGAAGTGGTGTTGGAGGGCCAGTAGGAGGCACTCTTTCCTCTGGTCTAAACAAAGATCCCAATGCCCCAGGGCAGTGATTGGGGACACTGCTCTGTGTAGGGTGCCGTCTTTCGGATGGGACGTTAAACGGGTGTCCTGACTCTCTGAGGTCATTAAAGATCCCATGGCACTTATCGTAAGAGTAGGGGTGTTAACCCCGGTGTCCTGGCTAAATTCCCAATCTGGCCCTCAACCATCACGGTCACCTAATAATCCCCAGTTTACAATTTACAATTGGCTCATTCATCCCCCTCCTCTCCCCTGTAACTATTCCCCAGGTCGTTGCTGCAAATGAGAATGTGTTCTCAGTCAACTTACCTGGTAAAATAACGGATAAATAAAATAAATAAAATTTTAACCTTTGCTGAGTGAATGTTTTAAAAAAATAATGTATTATTTTTTTTGTACAGCAGCATTGCCTGTCTGTAACATGGGAAACTAGCTACTAAGCTTGTTCTCAATTATCTCCATCTTCTACAAATGCGCTGTATTACAGATGAGCAGTCGTATCACATTCTGTCGGTGAGCATAGTCACATATGAAAGGTCAGGATCATTCCTCTCTCCTGGAGGATAAATTATTCTAGCATCTAGAGCAAAACTGCGCTGTCATATACTGGATGATAAGAGCTCTCTTGGTTTGACTATAGTCTGTTGTCATGAGGAGAATACAAAACCACAGTCATTACATTCACTCCACTGCATAAGAAACTCAAATATATGGCACCTGTCAAAATGGCAAATTCATTCGCAAAATAACAGTAAAGTGCGACGGACTAACATTAATCTGCCTCAGCTCACTGCGCTGTGACGAGATGGCTGCAGTCAGGGAGAGTGTTACAGAAGCCTCTTATTGGTTCATGAGAGGCAGCTAAATGCATTGTATTGATTATGTGATTGGCCCATCTGATTGGCCCTCGCTGCACTCCTGATTTGGAAATAGGATATTAACTCATATGCATTTCATGGGTGGGAGGGGGGGTTCTGAGGTGGATAACAGCATTTTGTGGTATTTTCAAGCTACTCAATCTTTCCATATGTACATGATAATCTGCAGACAACAGTAAATTGTGTTGATGATATGAGCCATTTTTCAAATAAACAAACAATGGAGGTCAGTCTAGTGAGACGTACTGCCTCGGTTCAGCCCTTGTTCCATTTTCTCTGCAAACTTTTCACAAATAACAGTTGCTGTACCTACTTTTCTGCTCCTCAGGTTCCAACACGTTTAATATTTTTATGTAGCACTGCTCTTCTACCTTTCTTTCCCTCTTTTTCTGCTCAAATGGACGCAGCTACCATACTCAGTTGGAGAAATATATCAATTTTCCTCTCTCTCAATTCACCTCAACTGACTGGTAGACATTGTCTTAGACACTAGACTTTCCGTTGTGGTTACTAGTGTGGTTGTTGCCCTGTATTGAATGATGTGTTTATCTTAAAAAGTATTTTTCATAAAATTTAGTTATTTTCTCAACAATAAGCTTAACTACTGCATAACGTTTATGCAATTAGCCTAAATGACTATGCACTAAATACCATATTTTACTTCTCGGGTCACAATAGCAAATTTACTCAACTCTCTGAGGGTCCTTGATTGTCTCAGCTATCAGTGGCGGCCGATGGCTGTTCTGTCCCTAACTGTGCCCCTAACTGTCCTTGTGTCTCAACAGGGTCGACATGTGAAGACAGGACAGCTGGCTGCTATCAAGGTCATGGACGTGACAGAGGTAAGACAGCTACTTCCTGGTTCCTGTCTCCATCCCTTCCTCCCTGCCCGTCAAAGCCACCCAGAAATGCTGTATGCAGGGAAGGCCACAGCCGTGTGACTGCCACTCTGCCGAGTCAAAGAGGCAAGGAGGGGCTGAGGAGGGGACCCCAAAGGTTTCATCACATCAAACTCAGATCAGAGTTTCCCTTCAAAGGAGGTGTTTTATTTTAGAAATGCAAATGAGGCCCGGTTAACACAGCGCACCAAAGGTTATTATATCCTGAGCTGTCAATCAGGAGGTGAGAACACTGGGAGCCATGTTTGTTCAGGGAAAGTTCAATCATCTCATTCCCTCAGGGCAATAAAGCTACCTGGTGATGACACTGCGTACTTGATTGAGTTGGCCCTCCTGGCCTGCAACGAGAACAAAGCGGAGCGTTATTACAATAGCACAAAGTGTACATGGCCAAAGATTTAATTAAATCTTGTTTTTTTTTTTTTTTCGTTTTGAGGCACATTTTAAACTAAGATCTGAGTTTTGAGAGTTGAGGGAGGATAAACAGCATCAGACAGTCTCTGCAGTGCAATCTGAAATGATGTTTGTCCTAGAGTGACTTAAGTTCAACTGTCACGCCCTGACCTTAGAGAGCCTTTTTATTCCTCTATTTGGTTAGGTCAGGGTGTGATTTGGGTGGGCATTCTATGTTTTCTGTTTCTTTGTTTTTGGCCGAGTGTGGTTCCCAATCAGAGGCAGCTGTCTATCGTTGTCTCTGATTGGGGATCATACTTAGGCAGCCCTTTTTCCCACCATTAGGTTGTGGGATCTTGTTTTCTGTTTCGTGTCTGTACCTGACAGAACTGTGCGCTTTCGTTTTCACTTTGGTTATGTGTTTTTTGACAATAAAAATCATGAACACTTTCCACACTGCGCTTTGGTCCACTCCTTTCGACGAGAGCCGTAACATCAACACACTGCATGATAACAAATTATTATTTCACTACTCACTCAATAGAGAATATAAGACACAGTTTCAAATGTATATTCATCAATACATAACATTAAAACTGATATTAAGTTATTCAATATCTGTGTTTTAATAAGATAAGCCTTGCATTGCTTGCTGATATGACAGGTGTTGTATCTTCCTAACACGTAAAGGATTTTTTAAATGTATTTTACTTAACCTTTATTTAACTAGGCAAGTCAGTTGAGAACAAATTGTTATTTACAATGACGGATGAGGCTGGACCAATTGTGCGCCGACCTATGGTACTCCCAATCACGGCCGGTTGTGGTACAGCCTGGATATCTGCAATGCTGAGGTGTGTTTAAAAAGCCCAGTTCACCAATTTGCACCCCAAGGTGTTTAAGCAGCGAAGATAACCCCCCCCCTCTCTCGCTATCTCTCTTCAGCCTTTTCCCTTTCCCTGCCAATCTTGTATTGTCTATCTGCCCTGAGAGATACTAGCACGAGATTTCCTGTACAACTGAATAGCCCCTCTCTGAAGGCCCAGGGCCTCTCCCTGAAAACACATCCAAAACCTCCCATCGCTCACCCTCACTCCCCTTCCCTCGCTCCCCCTCCATTATCTCCCACTATTCAGGCTGCCTGGCCTCAGCCCAGACCCAGGCCCCAGTCGCGGCCCGGTCACTCGCCTCAAACCCTCCTGGGGATTGAGACATTGTTCTGTACAGAGAGCGTCTGTGCCGGGTCCTTTCCTAGTAGGAATTTCCTCTCCTCTTGTTCCTGGTTTGATTTAAAGGGAAAGGAAGGTTCAGTTAAGGCATGTGGTTGTCTCCCTTTCCAGGATAGAGAGGTAGCATTATTTAAGAGAGATTACTCAGCTCTATGAGGGGTCAAATGCCTATGTTGAATGGAGCTGCTGTGTCTCTCGGGGTCAGGAGACAGGAGCAGGGAGGCCTTTTGTGAGGCAAGAATAGAGAGAGAAACTGCGTGGTTTCCCCATTTAAACCTCTTATGTTGTACTGCTACCGTTCAGGGAGAAGTTATAGAGAAGATAAATTCCCTCATTTTATTATATAGCAGTCTATTTCTGGTGTGTACTGGTTGTTAAGTCTGTGTATTGGTTGTTAAGTCTGTGTATTGGTACAGAAAACAACACATTTATAATCCTGTAATTATTTTCGTTATTGTTAAACAAACCAGACAAGCTATCAGCCCCTGTAAATCTGGAATGAACTAGTCAACAGTAAATGTTTAACCAAGTCAAAGCAAATCTATAATATTCTGTCCAGAAGCATGGGGGTGTTGTGGTTTTCCTGGCAGGGAAGACAGTGTCATGTTGCAGTCCGTTGACTATACTACACTATGAAAAACCCTGGGAATGGAAATGCAATGCATACGTGTGTCATCATGCTTTTCCAAGGCTTCACACACAAAACAAATCCCGTCTAGGCCCCTGACACACACTATTGCTTAAGGAGAAGCTGTCTGTTTCTATCTCCACACCAAAGACATGCTACGCTACATGAGCCCTCCCTTAGCCTTAGTGAGGGTCTGTCAGTGGAGCATATGGGAAGAAACAAATCATTTAACATATCCTTAGGGCCCCATGCAATGTAAACATGAATGCTAAAATGGACTCCAAACCCACACTCCATAATTGGTAGTGACTGAGCCAGTGATGACATCACCACTGCTGTTGATTGCCATGTGTGTTGGCAGGCCCGTGGGTCCAGAGAGGCTAACAGCACATCTCACCAGTATGGCGAGCCCAGCACAAATCTGCCAGCTCAGTTTAATTTGAATTTTGTCTTAAAAGTCAACTGTAACTGTTCTGTGCAGGGGCAGCAAGAGAAGCAGGGGTTCACTCCCTGGGTTTTGGTTTGGCTGCATTACGGCCTGCTGTTTTCCGTTGTCAAGTTTAATTTAAAAAAAAATGTAATATCCTTTTTTGTGTACAGGAAGAAGAAGAGGAAATCAAATTAGAGATTAATATGTTGAAGACATATTCCCATCATAGGAATATAGCTACATACTATGGTGCCTTTGTGAAGAAGAGTCGTGCAGGTCAGGATGACCAGCTCTGGGTGAGTGGCTGTTCTCCATCTCTCTGTTGAATTCTCCTCACTTCAATCATGGTATCTCAGTAATGCATCATCTTTAAGAAGGCCTCTATTGCTGTATGTATGTACAGCTCATACACGTTCTATAACACCAAAAAACATGGTCCTAGAAAACATAACATGGGCCATGAGTTTTTCCTGACACCATGAATAATACCAGGAAAATCTCTGGGTCCTACTCCTACACATTTCCCGATAACAATAATCAAATGACAAATGATGAGTTGTATCTTTGCCTTTCCTTGTGTGCTGTGTGCCTATAGTGGGATGTGACGGTGTTATAGGCCTAGCCACAGTCGTGTGTTAAAGGGTGCTGTTCTGCTGGTGGCCTGGCATCTGTCTGAGCCATTTCCTCTGTATGTGTGTGTGTGTGCGTGCGTGCGTGCGTGCGTGCGTGCGTGCGTGCGTGCGTGCGTGCGTGCGTGCGTGCGTCTGTCTGTATGTCTGTCTGTCTGTCTGTCTGACCTTGCCGTATAGCTGGTGATGGAGTACTGTGGGGCGGGCTCAGTCACTGACCTAGTGAAGAAGACTAAAGGGAACAGCCTAAAGGAGGACTGGATCGCCTACATCTGCAGGGAGGTCCTCCGAGTGAGTACTGCTACTGGAGATAAGCCATTTAACCAGGATGTTCTCCCCAAACCCCTGGGAAATATAAAGGTCCTGAGAATCACTTCAGAGAGTTTGTCTCATCCTATATCGGCCGTATTGTAGCAGGAGAGTTATTGTTTTGGATTAGGAGCTTTTTCTTCTAAATTTATGGCAGGACGGTCATTAAGAGTTAGGCTAGACGGTGACCCACAGGGCAGAGGGCATCGTGGGAGATAGCAGTGGAACACTGTGAAGTCATTATCTTAAATAAACAAACATCCTGAATTTTTTTTAACTCCTTTGAAGCAGTGTACACTTCCTCGCTGTGCCTGTTTCCAAGCTCTGAGAGAGAGAGAGATTATGTGATGTGTGTGTGCGTGTGTGTGTGTGTGCGTGCATGTGTGTTTGTTTGTGTGTGGTGTCCTGACATTGTGCGTGTGTGTATGTGTGTGTCAACACAGGGCCTGTCTCACCTCCACTCACACCACGTCATTCACCGTGACATCAAAGGCCAGAACGTGCTGCTGACTGAGAATGCGGAGGTCAAGCTAGGTAAGGACAAGGAGACAGGGTCAAAGTTCAACTCACATCCCACATAGCCACAGTGGAAAGGATTTGTCACTGTCACTTCAGTATTTGCCTGCTGTTCCCTTGTGGGTGTGGTTTAAACTGTTCAAACACAGTGTCTTGTCTTTGCCAGTTGACTTTGGGGTGAGTGCTCAGCTGGACAGGACGATAGGGAGGAGGAACACCTTTATTGGGACTCCGTACTGGATGGCCCCTGAGGTCATTGCCTGTGACGAGAACCCAGACTCAACCTACGACTACAGGGTAAAAGGGAGCCAATCTCTGCTGGAAATGCTGTTTTTGCGTGCGTGAATGTGTATGTGTATGTGGGGGTGGGGGGAGGGCGTGTGTTTATTTGTGTTTGTCTGTGTGTGTGTGTGTGTGTGTGTGTGTGTGTGTGTGTGTGTGTGTGTGTGTGTGTGTGTGTGTGTGTGTGTGTGTGTGTGTGTGTGTGTGTGTGTGTGTGTGTGTGTGTGTGTGTGTGTGTGTGTGTGTGTGTGTGTGTGTGTGTGTGTGTGCTTTATGTATTTCTGTCTGTATTTCTGTTGTGTGAATCTGAAATGGCTCTGACTGGATGACTCCCTATAGAGTGACCTGTGGTCTCTGGGAATCACAGCTCTGGAGATGGCTGAAGGAGCACCACGTAAGTGTTACCCTCCTCCCTTCTCTCCTGTCCATACACATTACAATCTCAGCAATCTTCTCTTTCTCCTCCACATCTTATAGCAGGAGGGTTTTCTAGTCCATGGCTAATATGCTCTGCTGTAATTATATGGTTTATTTTCTTTTAAGCATTTGTTGTATCCTGTATCCTGTACAATGTTGTAGTTTGAGTTTTGTTGCATTAGCTGTGAGTTTGCCCGCGCTGCAGATGCTATATTGGTCTGCTAATGCAGGACTGATAAAGGCCCCGTGTACTACTTTTGTGAAATATACATTTTTTCTCCCCAAAATTGTATCAATAAATATTCAGTGCCAGTCAAAAGTTTGGACATACCTACTCATTCAAGAGTGTGTCTTTATTTTTACTATTTTCTACTAGAGGTCGACCGATTAATCGGAATGGCCGATCAATTAGGGACGATTTCAAGTTTTCATAACAATCGGAAATCGGTGGTAGGCAGCAGCAGGCTCGTAAGCATTCATTCAAACAGCACTTTTCTGCATTTTGCCAGAAGCTCTTCGCTGTGCTTCAAGCCTATCAACTCCCAAGATTAGGCTGGTGTAACCGATGTGAATTGGCTAGCTAGTTAGCGGGGTGTGCGCTAATAGCGTTTCAAACGTCACTCGCTCTGAGACTTGGAGTAGTTATTCCCCTTGCTCTGCATGGGTAACGCTGCTTCGAGGGTGGCTGTTGTTGATGTGTTCCTGGTTCGAGCCCAGGTAGGAGCAAGGAGAGGGATGGAAGCTATACTGTTACACTGGCAATACTAAAGTGCCTATAAGAACATCCAACAGTCAAAGGTTAATGAAATACAAATGGTATAGAGAGAAATAGTCCTATAATTCCTATAATAATTACAACCTAAAACTTCTTACCTGGGAATATTGAAGACTCATGTTAAAAGGAACCACCAGCTTTCATATGTTCTCATGTTCTGAGCAAGGAACTTAAACGTTAGCTTTCTTACATGGCACATATTGCACTTTTACTTTCTTCTCCAACACTTTGTTTTTGCATTATTTAAACCAAATTGAACATGTTTCATTATTTATTTGAGGCTAAATTGATTTTATTGATGTATTATATTAAGTTAAAATAAGTGTTCATTCAGTGTTGTTGTAATTGTCATTATTACAAATAAATAAATAAAAATCGGCTGATTAATCGGTATTGGCTTTTTTGGTCCTCCAATAATCGGTATCGGTATCGGCGTTGAAAAAATCATAATCGGGCGACCTCTATTTTCTACATTGTAGAATAATAGTAAAGGCATCAAAACTATGAAATAACACATATGCAATCATGTAGTAACCAAAAAAGTGTTAAACAATTCAAAATACATTTTCAATTTGAGATTCTTCAAAGTAGCCACCTTGATGATAGCTTTGTACACTCTTGGCATTCTCTCAACCAGCTTCACCTGGAATGTTTTTCCAACAGTCTTAAAGGAGTTCCCACATATGCTGAGGACTTGTTGGCTGCTTTTCCTTCACTCTGCGGTCCAACTCATCTTAAACCATCTCAATTGGGTTGAGGTCGGGGGATTGTGGAGGCCAGGTAATCTGATGCAGCACTCCATCATTCTCTTTCTTGGTAAAATAGCCCTTACACAGCCTGGAGGTGTGTTGGGTCATTGTCCTGTTGAAAAACAAATGATAGTCCCACTAAGCGTAAACCAGATGAGATGGCGTATCGCTGCAGAATGCTGTGGTAGCCATGCTGGTTAATTGTGCCTTGAATTCTAAATAAATAATTGACAGTGTCACCAGCAAAGCACCCCCACACCATCACACCTCCTCCTCCATGTTTCACGGTGGGAACCACACATGCGGAGATGATCCGTTCACCTACTCTGCGTCTCACAAAGACACGGCGGTTGGAACCAGAAATCTCAAATTTGGACTCATCCGACCAAAGGACAGATTTCCACCGGTCTAATGTCCATTGCTCGTGTTTCTTGGCCCAAGCAAGTCTCTTCTTATTATTGGTGTCCTTTAGTAGTGGTTTCTTTGCAGCAATTCGACCATGAAGGCCTGATTCATGCAGTCTCCTCTGAACAGTTGATGTTGAAATGTGTCTTTTACTTGAACTCTGTGAGGTGTAATCTGAGGTGCAGTTTATTGCCGATTTCTGAGGCAGTTAACTCTAATGAACTCATCCTCTGCAGCAGAGGTAATTCTGGGTCTTCCTTTCCTGTGGCCGTCCTCATGAGAGCCAGTTTCATCATAGCGCTTCATGGTTTTTGTGACTGCACTTGAAGAAACTTTGACTGAGCTTCATGTCTTAAAGTAATGATGGACTGTCGTTTTTCTTTGCTTATTTGAGCTTTTATTGCCATAATATGGACTTGGTCTTTTACCAAATAAGGCTATCTTCTGTATACCACCCCTACCTTGTCACAACACAACTTGTTGGCTCAAACGCATTAAGAAGGAAAGAAATTCCACAAATTAACTTTTAACAGGCACATAGTAAATAGTAAAAATAAAGAAAACCCCTGGAATCCGTAGATGTGTCCAAACTTTTGACTGGTACTGTATACATTTTTCAGGCTGAGTGTAACAGGACAGGACTGTATCCTAACATTGACAACACTGCGGAACACTTCTTCCATCCCCTGCCATGTGATTGTGGCACAATGGGGCCTCTCATAACCTCGGTCCACTTTCTGTCTGTGCATTCTAAACAGCACACTATTCCCTACATAGTGCACTACTTTTGACAAGAGGCCCTGGTTAAAAGTAGTGCAAAAAAAGGGAATATGGTGCCATTTGGGACGCAACCATAGTTTCTCTGTCTGTCTCTGTCCCCAGCCTTGTGTGACATGCATCCCATGAGAGCCCTGTTCCTCATTCCTCGCAACCTGCCCCCCAAGCTCAAATCAAAGAAATGGTAAGAAAGACAGCTCTCTCTCTTAGCGACACCACTCTGCCTCCCTCCCTCAGAGACACCACTCTGCCTCCTTCCCTCAGAGACACCACTCTGCCTCCCTCAGAGACACCACTCTGCCTCCCTCAGAGACACCGCTCTGCCTCCCTCCCTTAGAGATACCACTCTGCCTCCATCCCTTAGAGATACCACTCTGCCTCCATCCCTTAGAGACACCACTCTGCCTCCCTCAGAGACACCACTCTGCCTCCATCCCTTAGAGATACCACTCTGCTCCATCCCTCTGAGACACCACTCTGCCTCTCTCCCTTAGAGACACCACTCTGCCTCTCTCCCTTAGAGACACCACTCTACCTCTCTCCCTTAGAGACACCACTCTGTCTCTCTCCCTTAGAGACACCACTCTGTCTCTCTCCCTTAGAGACACCACTCTGCCTCTCTCCCTTAGAGACAACAATCTGTCTCGCTACCACTCTGCTTCCTTAGAGACACCATGATGCCTATCTCCCTTAGAAACACCACTCTGTCTCTCTCCCTTAGAAACACCACTCTGTCTCTCTCCCTTAGAGACACCACTCTGCCTCTCTCCCTTAGAGACAACAATCTGTCTCGCTACCACTCTGCTTCCTTAGAGACACCATGATGCCTATCTCCCTTAGAAACACCACTCTGTCTCTCTCCCTTAGAGACACCACTCTGTCTCTCTCCCTTAGAGACACCACTCTGCCTCTCTCCCTTAGAGACAACAATCTGTCTCGCTACCACTCTGCTTCCTTAGAGACACCATGATGCCTATCTCTCTTAGAAACACCACTCTGTCTCTCTCCCTTAGAGACACCACTCTGCCTCCCTTAGCGACACCACGATGCCTCTCTGCCTTAGAGACACCACTCTGCCTCTCTCCCTCAGAGACACCACTCTCACACCCCACAGAGCATCAACAACACAGCAGGAATGTTTTCCCCAGTGTCCAAAACTCATCAAGCCTTCCTCCGCCTTCCTTCACCTTTTACCCTTGCTTAGCTAGCTCCAATAACATTACTGCCAACAAAACTGCTGCAATACAATGTCCCTTCCTTACCCCGTATGTCACTTTTTGTTGTATACTGTAGCATTAGTTTAGGCTGAGCACATATGGTTGATTGTCACGTTCCTGTTTATAATTTTAGCATCATAGTGTGAGAAGACAAACCCCTACAGTAACAGTTTGACCGCATGCAGGAGTCTGAAATTAGGCTTTTTAGATACAATGGGAAGGGAAGGTAGAGAAACTTTTGTCTTCCAGTTCACATGTCCTCAGCAACCCTTGCATAATGCATTTCATAATGCATGAAGCATTGTGTTTGTTTATTCAATATTAATTTAATAAAGTTGGGTTCATGCGTGGCAGAATACATTGAGGCTGTCTGAAATGACACCCTATTCCCTATAGCCTATGAGGATCTGGCCAACAGTAGTGCACTCCATACTACAGGGGTTAGGTTGCGATCTTGGACACTGCCTGAGCATGTTGTGGCCCTGTGTCCTCACCAGGTCCAAGAAGTTAATGACCTTTGTGGAGAGCTGTCTGGTGAAGAACTACCTCCATCGTCCCGCTACAGAAACCCTCCTAAGGCACTCGTTCATCAAAGACCTGCCCAACGAACGACAGGTCCGCATCATGCTCAAAGACCACCTGGACAGAACCAGGAAGAAGAGAGATAAAGGTGAGGCCATGTTGTCATTACAGGATAGCAGAGATCACCTAGTGTCACTCAACAGTTGCTGAGACTGGCACGCAAGCTTTAGTGCTGTATGATACTTTGCACTGCCAACAACCATGGGGTGCCTTTTTGGCCTTGTTATTCTTAGTCATACTGGCAGCGACAGTTAAAGTGGCAGTAAAAAGGCATTTTGATCCTCAATCCTTTCCTAGTGTTTAATTCCTCTAAGCCTAGTGAGAGGCTACTGTATTACTGTCATCAGCTTGACAGGTTCTATTATCCACTGGTAATGTGGTGGCTATTGGGTTTAGAGGCAGAAGCAGGACTGCTTCTTGTCAGCCTCTCACAGTGAGACTGCACACTCGTGTCATGTGAGAGGAATGCGCCCTCAGAGGAGGCCGTGTTTAATCATCTCCCAGACTGCACCACACCATCAGCGACCTCCCTCCCTCCGTCTTCCTCCTCACGCCACATAATGACATCGTCTCCCTGAGCCCACAGAAACTCTAGGCTTCGACCTCGAAAGCGAAATGGCAGTTTCCTAGGCCTCGTGCCGTTCGTTGGTTGGTTGGCGTTCTGCTTAACTGTTCAGACAGACAGTGAAATGACCTTTTAGAGCAGAACCAAACCTTTAGTGAGAGCGAATGAGACGCTGATAGCGGCGGCTCCAAACACAGCAGAAACACTCAGTCGTTACCCTGTTTTCATAACCTACTAAAGTTTGACTGGGAATTAGAAACAGATGCCCATTTTCTTTGGCCAGCCCACTCTTTCCTCTCCTTCCTCTCTCGCTCTCTCTCTCTCTCTCTCTCTCTCTCTCTCTCTCTCTCTCTCTCTCTCTCTATTTCTCTCTCTCTGTCATAATCTCTCTCTTTCTTATTCTTTCTCAGTGTAATTCACAAACACTTGTGAGGGTTCAGAAGGAAGAATGAGCGTAATTTAACATGCTGAACTATTTAGTCATTTTGACAAGCGTTTTGGAATGGAATCCAGCTGAAGAAAAGGAAGTGAGACTGTTCATGACTAGTTTTAGTTCCATGTGGGTAAACTGCAGGAGACACCTGGAGAGGAGACATTGGGTTGTTTTACTGTAATTGATGTTTTCCCTGCTTAGATGGTGAGAGAGGAGGAACTAGCTGACTGTGGGAAAGTTACAGTATGTGTGAGCCTGTTGTACTGTACAGAATAACCACCTCGTTGTTCATCCTTGTATATACAGTGCTTTCGGAAGGTATTCAGACCCAAATTCTTATTTACAATGATGGCCTACCCCGGCCAAACCCGGACAACGCTGGGCCAATTGTGTGCCTCGCTATGGGACTCCCAATCACGGCTGGATGTGATACAGCGTGGATTCTGTATTGACGCCTCTTGCACTGAGATGCAGTGCCTTAGACCGCTGCGCCACTCTTCTTGGGTATGACGCTACAAGCTTGGCACACCTGTATTTGGGGAGTTTCTCCCATTTTTCTCTGCAGATCCTCTCAAGCTCTGTCAGGTTGGATGGGGAGCGTTGCTGCACAGCTCTTTTCAGGTGTCTCCAGAGGTGTTCGATCCGGGCTCTGGCTGAGCCACTCAAGGACATTCAGAGACTTGTCCCGAAGCCACTGCTGTGTTGTCTTGGCTGAGTGCTTAGGGTCGTTGTCCTGTTGGAAGATGAACCTTCGCCCCAGTCTGAGGTCCTGAGCACGCTGAAGCAGGTTTTCATCAAGGATCTTTCTGTACATTGCTCCGTTAATCTTTGCCTCGATCCTGACAAGTCTCCCAGTCCCTGCCGCTGAAAAACATCCCCACAGCATGATGCTGCCACCACCATGCTTCACCGTAGGGATGGTGCCAGGTTTCCCCCAGACGTGACTCTTGGCATTCAGGCCAAAGAGTTCAATCTTGGTTTCATCAGACCAGAGAATATTTTTTCTCATGGTCTTGAGAGTCTTTAGGTGCCTTTTGGCAAACTCCTAGTGGCTATCATTTGCCTTTTCTGTGGAGTCGCTTCCATCTGGCCACTCTACCATAAAGGCCTGATTGGTGGAGTGATGCAGAGATGGTTTTCTTTCTGGAAGGTTCTCCCATCTCCACAGAGGAACTCTAGAGCTCTGTCAGAGGGACCATCAGGTTCTTGGTCACCTCCCTGACCAAGACCCTTCTCCCCCGATTGCTCAATTTGGCCAGCTCTAGGAAGAGTTTTGGTGGTTCAAAACTACTTCTATTGAAGAATGATGGAGGCTACTGTGTTATTGTGGACCTTCTATGCTGCAGACATTTTTTGGTACCCTTCCCCAGATCTGTACCTCAACACAATCCTGTCTTGTAGCTATACGGACAATTCCTTCGACCTCATGGCTTGGTTTTTGCTCTGACATGCACTGTCAACTGTGGGACCTTATAGACAGGTGTGTGCCTTTCCAAATCATGTCCAATCAATTGAATTTACCACAGGTGGACTCCAATCAAGTTGTAGAAACATCTCAAGGATGATCAATGGAAACAGGATGCACCTGAGCTCAATTTCGAGTCTCATAGCAAAGGGTCTGAATATGTTTTGAATACATTTCCTAAATGTCTAAAAACATGTTTTCAGTTTGTCATTGTAGGGTATTGTGTGTAGATTGCTGAGGATTTTTATTTATTTACTACATTTTAAAATAAGGCTGTAACGTAACAAAATGTGGGAAAAGTCAAAGGGTCTGAATACTTTCCGTAGGCACTGTATAGTTATGTGCATAATGTACTGTATCATTGAGATTGCATGCATCCCTCATGTCTAAAATATACTCTGGTCACATGTTGTCCACAGAGAGCCCAGAGTATGAATACAGCGGCAGTGAGGATGAGGAGGAGGAGATTAACGAAGAGGAAGGTGAACCCAGGTATGATGACACAGCGTTAACACTGTAAAGAAGGTCAAACACTAGCTCTGGCGTCACGCCTGGGTCCATCGAACAGCCAGCTGATCCCCTCTGTGAAGCTAGTCCATGCTCTACTGGGTCCATTGAACAGCCAGCTGACTCCATCTGTGAAGCTAGAGTCCAAGCTCTACTGGCTCCATCGAACAGCCAGCTGACCCCCTCTGTGAAGCTAGAGTCCAAGCTCTACTGGCTCCATCGAACAGCCAGCTGACCCCCTCTGTGAAGCTAGAGTCAAAGCTCTACTGGGTCCATCGAACAGCCAGCTGACCCCCTCTGTGAAGCTAGAGTCCGAGCTCTACTGGGTCCATCGAACAGCCAGCTGATCCCCTCTGTGAAGCTAGAGTCCAAGCTCTACTGGGTCCATCAAACAGCCAGCTGACCCCCTCTGTGAAGCTAGAGTCCATGCTCTACTGGGTCCATCAAACAGCCAGCTGACCCCCTCTGTGAAGCTAGAGTCCAAGCTCTACTGGGTCCATCGAACAGCCAGCTGACCCCCTCTGTGAAGCTAGAGTCCAAGCTCTACTGGGTACATCGAACAGCCAGCTGATCCCCTCTGTGAAGCTAGAGTCCAAGCTCTACTGGGTCCATCGAACAGCCAGCTGACCCCCTCTGTGAAGCTAGAGTCCAAGCTCTACTGGGTCCATCGAACAGCCAGCTGATCCCCTCTATGAAGTCCAAGCTCTACTGTTTATGTAATGCAGGCCTGAGAACTGTCATAGAGGATATTCGTCTGAGAGTGCACAATGTGTGAACGCATGGGCTTGTCAATGAAGACACCAGATGCTCTGCTTCTTTTCGCTTAGCTGGACAGGGCGCCATATGGCAGTAACTATAAAAATATATATTTTCTGCTGTGGACAGTACAGTATGTGTCCCTGTGTATCCCAGTCCGTATATACCCCCAAGTGTGTGTGTGTGTGTGTGTGTGTGTGTGTGTGTGTGTGTGTGTGTGTGTGTGTGTGTGCGTGCGTGCGTGCGTGCGTGCGTGCGTGCGTGCGTGCGTGCGTGCGTGCGTGCGTGCGTGCGTGTGTGTACTCCTAGCAATAAATCCATGTGCCTCCTCACTCCTCCTGCCCATCACTGACTCTGTGCCCTGCTCTTCGGCTACCCTCTCTGTCCTATCACTCTAGCTCCATAGTGAACCTGCCGGGGGAGTCCACTCTGAGAAGAGAGTTCCTGCGTCTGCAGCAGGAGAAGAAGAACTGGTCAGAAGCCCAGCGACAGCAGCAGGTCCTGCAGCAGCAGCTCCGGGACCAGGAGAGGTACAAACAGCAGCTGCTGGCCGAGAGGCAGAAGAGGATCCACCAGCAGAAGGAGCAGCGCAGGAGGCTGGAGGACGTGAGAGACACTCTTTAGTTGAAACACTCCTCTCAGCAGCCGTCTCCAACAGAGCAGCAGAGCCAAATGCCTGCTGCCCAGCCAGCAAATGAGCTTGGCTGGCTAGAGATTTGGCGGGCTTTCTCTCTATTTCTCTCTCTCTTTCTCTCTCCTGTTGTTTGTTTGGCTCAAATGAGAAGGACTGTTTAGTGTTGAACAAACCAAATAATTGTCTTATAGAACAATATAGAGTATTTTGTTGTTTTTTCCAAATACGGAGGGATTGCGTTCAGGAGTGATGCTCCTGTGTGGTTTGCTTTGCACAAAAGACAAATAACGTATGTCGTATTAGGTCTGAATGCACAGAAATGGTATGTTCTGTAGTGTTTGCTGTTGATGTATAGTGCCGTACAGATGGCTAGAAAGTGATGTCATGTGCCGTGTTGGACTGTGATGTCTCACTGACTATTTGCAGAGGAAACATTCTGTTGTGTTGAATGAAGTTGAGGTAAAACCATGTTCAGTGGCGTTGTGGTGTTGTTGTTGTGTTACAGCAACAGAGGAAGCAGCTGCAGGATTCTGGGTTCCAATGGCCAGAGCTACAGGAGATGCTATGGAGGGAGGAGACTGAAGCTAATGACAGAGGTCTATTGGATGAGAGGAACAAGAGAAGTGACAAGAGACAGGTAGCTGGTAAATTTTACCCCCGTCAAAAGCACAATGCTCTAAGTAGTAGACCCCCTACCTGCTTAATTCTTATCTGCCCACATTGCTCCACGTGATAGGCAGAAGCCCAAAAAGTATGTACTGATTAGATGGTCTTTTGTACCCAATACCTGAGGAGGATTCTGAATATTTTGATTCGTGTGTAATAACACTGTATTAGTTGTTTCCCTGTAAGTAGTCTGCTACAAGCTGTAAGGTCCTGGAATTCAGACGGCATCGTCATGGGCCAATATGATCTAGATTCTACAGTCTCGGTAGACATTTTAGGTCCATACATAATCTGTGTCTGAAGTCTGAACATTTTAACATGGTTGTGTCTCATAACACATTACATAACACTGTTCAGTGGGACAGGACCCACTTTGTTTAGTCAGTTAACTGCTCTGAAAGATTCCTTGTGACAAGGTCAATGCATTTTTAATCCAGGTGCAAGTTAACATTTTATACATGTTCCTCTACAAAAACTGCTTATATGCATTTGGAATGAAAGGTGTTGACACAGCACTTCCACCTGTTTCAGTTTTCAGCCCATTGGTGATTAAATCCACCAAGCTAGCATTTAAATCCACTGATGGTTGGAAACTCTATGGAAGATCACAGAAAGAAATTGCCTGTGGGACCATCCTGAAAGAAAATAATGAAATGACTCCCCCTTTTTCTGCTGTGTTAACATTTCCCATGATTTGAAGTTGGAGCTAGGCTGAGCGCCATGGCGAGAAGTCAGTGACAATTACAGCATCCTATAGCCAAGGTAGAGGGAACTGTCATGTCGTTCTGAGAACTTTAATTAGTCTGTTTAATTCAAACACTCGGTTAATTAATCTCTCACAGTTCGCTGGCTCTGAATGAGCCACACCTGCCTGACTGCAGAACAGAACAGTAGATGAAATGGCAATAGGTGTGGGTTTATTGCAGGCATCATTAAGGTGTTCAGAGGGATAATTGAGGTGTTCAGAAGGATCATTGAGGTGTTCAGAGGGATCATCGAGGTGTTCAGAGGGATCATTAAGGTGTTCAGAGGGATCATTGAGGTGTTCAGAGGGATCATTAAGGTGTTCAGAGGGATCATCGAGGTGTTCAGAGGGATCATTAAGGTGTTCAGAGGGATCATTGAGGTGTTCAGAGGGATCATCGATGTGTTCAGAGGGATCATCGAGGTGTTCAGAGGGATCATTAAGGTGTTCAGAGGGATCATTGAGGTGTTCAGAGGGATCATTAAGGTGTTTAGAGGGATCATTGAGGTGTTCAGAGGGATCATTGAGGTGTTCAGAGGGATCATTGAGGTGTTCAGAGGGATCATCGAGGTGTTCAGAGGGATCATCGAGGTGTTCAGAGGGATCATTGAGGTGTTCAGCGGGATCATTAAGGTGTTCAGAGGGATCATCGAGGTGTTCAGAAGGATCATTAAGGTGTTCAGAGGGATCATTAAGGTGTGAGGTGGTTTGGAGTCTGTGCACCGCACCATGAGCTGAGCAATAGCCCCTGAATCATGATCCATGCTGTATACATTATGTGTCTCAAATGGTACCCTTTTCCCTGTATTCCCTATTCCCCAAGGGTCTCTGGTCAAAAGTAGTGCATTATATAGGAAATAGGGTACCATTTGGGACTTAGACTATGTGTGTAAGTTGACGGGCTCCATGCATGTGTTTCTCTTGGTGAGTGCAATGCAGAAGGCAGTTCTAATGAGTTTAGGCAGAATCTTGGAAAGTGGCCCGGCTACTAATTTATTCCAGATGGTCAGTAGGGCTGATTGCCTGGCTGTGCTGCTCTCTCTCCTCCTGTCTGCCTGTCTGTGTTGCTCTCTCTCCTCCTGTCTGCCTGTCTGTGCTGCTCTCTCTCCTCCTGTCTGCCTGTCTGTGCTGCTCTCTCTCCTCCTGTCTGCCTGTCTGTGCTGCTCTCTCCTCCTGTCTGCCTGTCTGTGCTGTAGCTTACATGGGCTTCTGCCTCCTCATCCTCATCCTCAGTGTGTACCGTTTAACATGATCTGGAGAAGGTTTTTAACCCATTCTGTGTTAACCCAGGGGGGAAGAACTCCTTGCACACTTTTGATTCTGTCACGCACTCTATCAGGGCCTTTGAGAGTCATGTGGACTGATTTTCATGGTTAAATATTTAAAAGAGGAGGGTTAAGAGCCTTATGCAAGTCAGCTAGACACTGAATATTTTAGTTTTTTTACCAGGATTCAGTCTTTGGATTTCCTAAGTCAGAAACCTTGACGTTATCAAATCTTTTTTTCTCTCTCGTTGAATGTTAGGTGGAGGATCGTGGCAGACGGAGGGTTGATGTCGGAGGAAGGCCTGCAGGTCCTGTAGCTGAACAGGTAATAATTGCTTTCTGATTTTTCTCACTCACCAACATGGAACAGAATGCATCAAACCCTACCAGGAAATTACTTCAGTTTGTATGAAAGACATGGGTGGTTATTGAATTGAAATGTTTTGGCTTGGATGTTGTGCCTTAGTCTAAGGGACATATTATGACTGGTTCTGCATGAAACAGAATGTGAGGACATCGGTGTGTCAGGAGTATTCAATGAGGGAGTGGAGAAAATCGAATGGTGAAAAATTCAATGTTTAGACTATCCTGGCTGATTTCAAGTTCAAGACCTTGTTGCTATCTCAGAGTATATTATGGCTCCAGTTCCACAGCTCCTGTTAAATAATTCCTCTCATGCTATCCCACACTTAGCATGGGGAGCTAAAGGCCACATTCTCTAAAGATCTCTAAGGATGATAGATGCTAGGCTAACTGAAAACACAGTCAACCCTGCGTACTCAAGGGCAACATAAAAGACTATGCACTGTAATATACTGTAGAAGAGAACACATAAGAAAGGCTCTGTTGGACTTTTAATCCGTAAGGAGCCTTGTGCTAAAAGGTGTCATTTGCTTTAAAAGGCAAAGTTGCATCTAAAGGAATTCACAGGAGGAACCCTGTTTTTGGAACATCGGACAAACTGTTTGTTATATGGATGGAAGTGCAACTCCCTACCGTGATGCAAAGAAAAATATGTTTGAAAATCAATGAAAGGGAATGTTTAGGCTCACAACGCAACGTAGGGAGAATTAAACAATGCATTCAAGTTTGTTTGTCCCTTGAGTATGGATTCCAGTCTCCTTGTTGGCTTGAGAAGGCCACTGCTGTGCCTAACAGCCATAAATCTAATAGATTATTTATGTATATCCTCATCGTGATCATTAGTCTTGATCCTTATGATAGAATTCCATGGTTTGTGTTTAGCCTTTAAATAGCGTGTGGTGCTTGGAGAAAAATGCTCTCATCATGTCTGTCAACACGGGTTAAAGAGAGTTTAAATGCCTAATTACATAAAGGGGCTTTTTGTTTCTCATTTAATCTGATTAAGCAAATAAAATGAAAAAGGATGTTGAACTCATCATGAATCATAGATGAAAAACATCCAAGCTTATATGGGATTACAGATGTTGAATTGATTTAACTCAACTTCTCTTTCTCTCTCTTTAGTCTTCATGTCAGTGTGACCTCCTTGTAACCACTTCCAACGAGGAATATACACTGTTAAAAAATAAAGGTTGAAGTTGGAACCAAATAAGGTTCTTCAGAGCGATGCCATGGGGTAACCATTTTAGGTTATCTGAAGAACCTTAAATGGGATGGTTCTTTGAGGAACCATAAAAAAATCCATGTAGAAACCAAAAACAGAAATGTTTTGGCACTCCAGGACCAGAATTGGATAGCCCTGCTGTAGGGTGTTGAGCGTTCTTTGCATATTCCCCAGGGTGCCTGTCGAGTTAATTTTAGAGTTACCAGTACTACCCATGACTGTGTTTACTAGTGACATGGTTGTAGCATTCATTCATTTTCAGTCCTGTGGCCTTCACCAAGTCAGATTTTTAGTGAATATGTTATCATTAAAATTAAATTATTTAAGACAATACAATACATATTTCATGGGGCCTTATTTTGAGAGTTTTACCCTTATACCCTGGCCTGAAACTCATAGTTTACGGGCCACATCAGGCCTGCACGTCACATTATGCTGGCTTGCAAAGTGATGTGTAATTCCTATTGGAATCCATCCAGAGTTAGGATATCCAACATTTGGAATTTGTATTCACCTTCAACTTGTGCTCAGAATGACTGTCAGGGTTAGGAGACTACCTAAAGCATCTTAACTGGATCAACCATTTCAATAACAGGTGCAACACTAGAAATGTTACACTGCAAAATCAACACTAGTCAACACTGGTCAAGTTGCTGTGTGCTATAAAAGGCACACATCAGCAGGTTTCCATACATTTCAATAACCTTTTAGAATTCTGAAGAAGCATAGATGCCACGTCAAGAACCCCCAACTGAGCTCAAATGTTCTTAACTTGGCAAGAGTTTTCCAAGGAACCGTAAGAGCTGAGGAAGAACCTTTTTTTCAGTGTACTGTGGGGAAATGTCTGCTGTGTGTGTGTGTGTGTGTGTGTGTGTGTGTGTGTGTGTGTGTGTGTGTGTGTGTGTGTGTGTGTGTGTGTGTGTGTGTGTGTGTGTGTGTGTGTGTGTGTGTGTGTGTGTGTTTGCCTGTGTGCTTCTTGCGGGTGTGTGTGTGTGCTTGCCTGTGTGCTTCTTGCGGGTGTGTGTGTGTGTGTTTGCCTGTGTGCTTCTTGCGGGTGTGTGTGTGTGTGTGCTTGCCTGTGTGCTTCTTGCGGGTGTGCGTGTGTGTGCTTTAAATGTGTGCTGATCATAATGCCTGGGAGTGCCCCTCCTGAAATAATACCTCCTCCAGTTCTGAAGTCTGGATAGACTTAAGCCTCTCTACAGTATTAGTTTCAATGAGAAGCTGCATGGTCAGGGTCTGCTAGCTGCAGTAGAGGATCCTGCAGGGTCAGCTAGCTGCAGTAGAGGATCCTACAGGGTCAGGGTCTGCTAGCTGCAGTAGAGGATCCTGCAGGGTCAGGGTCTGCTATCTACAGTAGAGGATCCTGCAGGGTCAGGGTCTGCTAGCTGCAGTAGAGGATCCTGCAGGGTCAGGGCCTGCTAGCTACAGTAGAGGATCCTGCAGGACCTGCTAGCTACAGTAGAGGATCCTGCAGGGTCAGGGTCTGCTATCTACAGTAGAGGATCCTGCAGGGTCAGGGTCTGCTAGCTGCAGTAGAGGATCCTGCAGGGTCAGGGTCTGCTATCTACAGTAGAGGATCCTGCAGGGTCAGGGTCTGCTATCTACAGTAGAGGATCCTGCAGGGTCAGGGTCTGCTATCTACAGTAGAGGATCCTGCAGGGTCAGGGCCTGCTAGCTACAGTAGAGGATCCTGCAGGACCTGCTAGCTACAGTAGAGGATCCTGTAGGGTCTGCTAGCTACAGTAGAGGATCCTGTAGGGTCTGCTAGCTACAGTAGAGTCTCCTGTAGGGTCTGCTAGCTACAGTAGAGTCTCCTGCAGGGTCTGCTAGCTACAGTAGAGTCTCCTGCAGGGTCTGCTAGCTACAGTAGAGTCTCCTGCAGGGCTAGGGTTTTATAGATACAGTAGAGTCTCCTGCAGGGTCTGTTAGCTACAGTAGAGGATCCTGCAGGGCCAGGGTTTGCTAGATACAGTAGAGTTTCCTGCAGGGCCAGGGTTTGATAGATACAGTAGAGTTTCCTGCAGGGCCAGGGTTTGATAGATACAGTAGAGTTTCCTGCAGGGCCAGGGTTTGATAGATACAGTAGAGTCTCCTGCAGGGTCTGTTAGCTACAGTAGAGGATCCTGCAGGGCCAGGGATTGCTAGATACAGTAGAGTTTCCTGCAGGGCCAGTGTTTGATAGATACAGTAGAGTTTCCTGCAGGGCCAGGGTTTGATAGATACAGTAGAGTCTCCCGAGGGTCTGCTAGCTACAGTAGAGGCTCCTGGAGAGTCTGATAGCTAATGTAGAGGCTCCCGAAGGGTCTGCTAGCTACAGTAGAGGCTCCTGGAGAGTCTGATAGCTAATGTAGAGGCTCCCGAAGGGTCTGCTAGTTACAGTAGAGTCTCCTGAAGGGTCTGCTAACTACAGTAGAGGCTCCTGGAGGATCTGCTAGCTACATTAGTGTCTCCCGAGGGTCTGCTAGCTACAGTAGAGGCTCCCGGAGGGTCTGCTAGCTACAGTAGAGGCTCCTGGAGGGGCTGCTAGCTACTGTAGTCTCCTGCAGGGGCTGCTAGCTACAGTAGATGCTCCATTGATAGCAGCCGTTTCCAGGCTGTAGCGTTGGCCACATGGCTCTGTTATCTATCTGTTTGGGGGCAGTACTGCAGGCCCGGGATGAGGCTTCAGAACGTCAGTGTCCTATGTTTGTCTCTGTCGTTGTGTAGAGGAGGACCGAGCCTCCACCTCCACAGCCTCATCCTCAGCAGCAGCCCCAGCAGCATCAGGGTAAAAAGTTCCACCGCACGCTGCCCAAAGACCAGACGCAGCTGCTTTCACTTCAGCACGACCACAGGCACAAAAAGAGGAAGCCCCACAAGGCTGCTAGCGCCACGCATAACTGCCCCGCAGATAGCCAGCGCAAAGTGGTAAAGTCCCCTGACCCTCCCCTTTGTCCCACTCCCCCTGTCTCCCTCAGCCCCCCTCCCCGCTACCTCTCTCTGTCCCACTGCCCTGTCTCTCTGTCTGTCCCACTGCACTTTATATCTCCCTGTCTGTCCCACTGCCCTGTCTGTCTCTCTGTCTGTCCCACGGCCCCTGTCTGTCTCTCTGCCTGTCCCACGGTCCCTGTCTGTCTCTTTGTCGGTCTCTTTGTTTGTCTCATTGCCTCTGTCTGTCTCTCTGTCTGTCCCACTGCCCTGTCTGTCTCTCTGTCTGTCCCACTGCCCTGTCTGTCTCTGTCTGTCCCACTTCCATGTCTGTTCCCTGTCTGCCCACCTTCCTGTCTGTCTCTCTGTCTGTCCCACTACCCCGGTCTATCTCTATGTCTCTCCCACTGCACCTGTCTGTCTTTCTGTCTGTCCCACTGCCCCTGTCTGTCTCTGTCTGTCCCACTGCCCTGTCTGTCTCTCTCTGTCTGTCCCACTGCCCTCGTCTGTCTCTTTGTCTGTCCCACTTCCCTGTCTGTCTCTCTGCCTGTCCCACGGCTCCTGTCTGTCTCTTTGTTTGTCTCACTGCCTCTGTCTCTGTCTGTCCCACTGCCCTGTATGTCTCTCTGTCTGACCCACTGCCATGTCTGTCTCTCTATCTGTCCCACCTTCCTGTTTGTCTCTCTGTCTGTCCCACTGACATGTCTGTTTCTCTGTCTGTCCCACTGACATGTCTGTTTCTCTGTCTATCTCACTGCCCTGTCTGTCTCTCTGTCTGTCCCACTATCCTGTCTCTCTGTCTATCTCACTGCCCTCTGTTTCTATGTCAGTCCCACTGCCCTGTCTGTCTCTGTGTCTGTCCCACTGCCATGTCTGTGTCTATGTCTGTCCCACTGCCCTGTCTGTCTCTCTGTCTGTCCCACTATCCTGTCTGTCTCTCTGTCTATCTCACTGCCCTGTCTGTTTCTATGTCTGTCCCACTGCCGTGTCTGTCTCTCTGTCTGTCCCACTGCCATGTCTGTGTCTATGTCTGTCCCACTGCCCTGTCTGTCTCTCTGTCTGTCCCACTTCCCTGTCTGTCTCTCTGTCCAGCATTGTGTTTGTTTTGGTGGTCATTCATGTCTGATATCCAAGTGTCTCCGTTTTGGGTTATTAGTGATATTTGATTTTCCAGTATGCTGTAATACTGTCTGACTCCAGTGTCCAGGTGTCAGGTTCTGACTGCTCTTCCATGTTGCTCAGATGGAGATGGACAGGGTGAAGGTTTCTGACTGCTCTTTCATGTTGCTCAGATGGAGATGGACAGGGTGAAGGTTTCTGACTGCTCTTCCATGTTGCTCAGATGGAGATGGACAGGGTGAAGGTTTCTGACAGCTCTTCCATGTTGCTCAGATGGAGATGGACAGGGTGAAGGTTTCTGACTGCTCTTCCATGTTGCTCAGATGGAGATGGACAGGGTGAAGGTTTCTTACTGCTCTTCCATGTTGCTCAGATGGAGATGGACAGGGTGAAGGTTTCTGACTGCTCTTTCATGTTGCTCAGATGGAGATGGACAGGGTGAAGGTTTCTGACAGCTCTTCCATGTTGCTCAGATGGAGATGGACAGGGTGAAGGTTTCTGACTGCTCTTTCATGTTGCTCAGATGGAGATGGACAGGGTGAAGGTTTCTGACAGCTCTTCCATGTTGCTCAGATGGAGATGGACAGGGTGAAGGTTTCTGACAGGTCTTCCATGTTGCTCAGATGGAGATGGACAGTGTGTAGGTTTCTGACTGCTCTTTCATGTTGCTCAGATGGAGATGGACAGCGGGAATGATTCTGACAGCTCTTCCATGTTGATCAGATGGAGATGGACAGGGTGAAGGTTTCTGACAGCTCTTCCATGTTGCTCAGATGGAGATGGACAGGGTGAAGGTTTCTGACTGCTCTTCCATGTTGCTCAGATGGAGATGGACAGGGTGAAGGTTTCTGACTGCTCTTTCATGTTGCTCAGATGGAGATGGACAGGGTGAAGGTTTCTGACAGCTGTCAGGCCAACCTGAACAGAGTGCTGACTGGGATGCCCCTCCCCCTGCGTGTCCATACCAGACTGAGCTCTGGGAGCAGCTCCAGCCCCTGTACCCCTGCCACGCAGAGGGCTGCCATACAACAGGTAACGTAGCCCCACCCCCCTGCCGAAACCAGGGTACCCTAACTCCACCAATCAATCAAATCAATCAATATCTTTATTTGCCCCAGTTTGGAAAATCATTATGTAGCTACAGTAGGCATATACAAAATGGACTTACAGTGTACATTACATACATACTTACAACATTAACACAGTTATTTTAAAGAAGCTGCCAAACATATTCAAAGTAAAGGGTTAGCACACAATTCCGAGAATAGGCATTGCCTCTCTTTATCAGTCACTGTGAATTTAAGATGACAAATCTCTGTAAATGTCATTCTGTTTCTGTTTATTATGAAGTTACAAGACCTCTTGCAAGACCCTATTGAACAATCAAATGTGTGTCATGGCTTTCAAAATATATTTTGATCATTGCAACATATTTTGTACTCTCCTACAGTTTGTGTCAGCTGTTCTGTTGGGAAGGTACAGATGTAGGATCTTAATTTTACCTATATTGTCACAGCACAAATAATCCTGCAGTAACAGGATTTGAACATTCAGTTCAGCTGGCAAAAAAGTATGCTACATGAAAAGTGCAATACTGTTAAAGTTGCGGTATGCAGAAATCACTCCACATTTTCCTGGTTGCTAAAATTATAATAGTTTGCCTAATTTTAGTTTATGTGACAAAATAAGTTAGTATAGTACAGAGAATCATTGTACCATCTAAACCGCTGTGAAAAATACACATGGCATGGCAAGGTATGTGGACACCCTTTCAAATTAGTGGATTCGGCTATTTCAGCCACACCCGTTGCTGAAGCTCAGTGACATTGTAATAGGATTCCACCTTTCCAACAAGTCAGTTTGTCAAATTTCTGCCCTGCTAGAGCTGCCCCGGTCAACTGTAAGTGTGGTTATTTTGAAGTGGAAATGTCTGGGAGCAACAATGGCTCAGCCGCGAAGTGGTAGGCCACACAATCTCACAGAACAGGACCTCCGAGTACTGAAGCACGTAGCGCGTAAAAATCATCTGTCCTCGGTTGCAAAACCCACTACCGAGTTCCAAACTGCCCCTGGAAGCAACATCAGCACAAGAACTGTTCGTTGGGAGCTTCATGAAATGGGTTTCCATGGCCGAGCAGTCACACACAAGTGTAACCGATGTGAAATGGCTAGCTAGGTAGCGGTGGTGTGCACTAGCAGCCTTTCAGTCGGTGACGTCACTTGCTCTGAAACCTTGAAGTAGTGGTTCCCCTTGCAGAGGCTTTTGTGGAGCGGTGGGTAACGATGCTTCGTGGGTGTCAGTTGTTGATGTGTGCAGAGGGTCCCTGGTTCACGCGAGGGGACGGACTAAAGTTAAACTGTTACATTGGTGCCGTGACCCGGATCACTGGTTGCTGCTGAAAAGGAGGAGGTCGAAAGGGGGGTGAATGTAACCGATGTGAAATGGCTAGCTAGGTAGCGGTGGTGCGCGCTAGCAGCCTTTCAGTCGGTGACGTCACTTGCTCTGAAACCTTTAAGTAGCGGAAAAGGAGGAGGTCGAAAGGGGGGTGTAAACTTCTTGTCGTCTTCATGCACCTCCACATTGTAGTAGCCTGAGGTCAAATCCATTGTAGAGAAGAAGGCATTGCCACCCAGGGCCGCCAGAGCATCAGCTTGGTGAGGTAGAGGGTGAGCATCCTTTACGTTGCGAGCATTGAGCCATCGGAAGTCTGTACACAGTCTCAGATCGCCAGACTTCTTCCAGACCAGCACGAGCGGGGAGGCATACTCACTGCTGGATTTCCTGATTATCTCTCGCTCTTCCATCTCATCCAAGGCCTGCCTGAGCTTGTCATAATGGTTAGGGGAGAGCCTACAGTAAGGTAGCCTAAAAGGCTTAGTGTCACTGAGTCTGATGCGATGGACATATCCAGTAGCCTTCCCGCAATCTAGTTTGTTCCGGGAGAAGATACACTCGTAGCGGGCTATTAGCTGAACTAGCTGGGCCTTACACTGTTGCGACAACTGAGTGGACTCAATGTCAATGTCACCTAGCCCTAACTCGTGCAACACCTCACTTGTCACTCTGTGCGGTTTTACGGCACGGTGGTGGTAGCGGTGGTGCGCGCTAGCAGCCTTTCAGTCGGTGACGTCACTTGCTCTGAAACATTGAAGTAGTGGTTCCCCTTGCTCTGCAAGGGCCGCGGCTTTTGTGGAGCGATGGGTAACGATGCTTCGTGGGTGACTGTTGTTGATATGTGCAGAGGGTCCCTGGTTCGAGCCCGGGTATGGGCGAGGGGACGGACGTAAAGTTAAACTGTTACATTGATACTGTTGACCCGAATCACTGGTTGCTGGGGAAAAGGAGGAGGTCGAAAGGGGGGTGAATGTAACCGATGTGAAATGGCTAGCTAGGTAGCGGTGGTGCGCGCTAGCAGCCTTTCAGTCGGTGACATCACTTGCTCTGAAACCTTGAAGTAGTGGTTCCCCTTGGGCCGCGGCTTTTGTGGAGCGATGGGTAACGATGCCTCGTGGGTGACTGTTGTTGATGTGTGCAGAGGGTCCCTGGTTCGCGCCCGGGTCGGGGCGAGGGGACGGACGTAAAGTTTAACTGTTACATTGATGCTGTTGACCCGGATCACTGGTTGCTGCGGAAAAGGAGGAGGTCGAAAGGGGGGTGAATGTAACCGATGTGAAATGGCTAGCTAGGTAGCGGTGGTGCGCGCTAGCAGCCTTTCAGTCGGTGACGTCACTTACTCTGAAACCTTGAAGTAGTGGTTCCCCTTGCTCTGCAAGGGCCGCGGCTTTTGTGGAGCGATGGGTAACGATGCTTCGTGGGTGACTGTTGTTGATGTGTGCAGAGGGTCCCTGGTTCGTGCCCGGGACGGGGCGAGGGGACGGACGTAAAGTTAAACTGTTACATTGATGCTGTTGACCCGGATCACTGGTTGCTGCGGAAAAGGAGGAGGTCGAAAGGGGGGTGAATGCAACCGATGTGAAATGGCTAGCTAGGTAGCGGTGGTGCGCGCTAGCAGCCTTTCAGTCGGTGACGTCACTTGCTCTGAAACCTTGAAGTAGTGGTTCCCCTTGCTCTGCAAGGGCCACGGCTTTTGTGGAGCGATGGGTAACGATGCTTCGTGGGTGTCAGTTGTTGATGTGTGCAGAGGGTCCCTGGTTCGCGCCCGGGTCGGGGCGAGGGGACGGACTAAAGTTAAACTGTTACACAAGCCTAAGATCACCATGCGCAATGCCAAGCGCCGCCATTGGATTCTGGAGCAGTGGAAACGCATTCTCTGGAGTCATTTTTTTAAACTTTGAAGTGAAGAATCTCAATTACAGTTTTGATATTATTATTTGTTTTGGTTCTGCCCAGTTGTAAATAAAAAAAAATACACATGTGAACACCAAAAGTATTTTTCAAATTCAACTTATTTAACAAGAAATAGTGAATCGTGCAAGGGTGCCAATATACAGTGCATTCAGAAAGTATTCAAACCCCTTCACTTTTCCCACATTTTGTTAGGTTACATCCTTATTCTAAAATGGATTTAAAAAATCCTCATCAATCTTCACATAATACCCCATAATGACAAAGCGAAAACTGTTTTTTATAAATGTTTTCACATTTTTTACAAATAAAAAATAGAATACCTTATTTACATAAGTATTCAGACCCAGCCATGAGGTCAAAAGAATTGTCCATAGAACTCCGAGACAGGATTGTGTCGAGACGCAGATCTGGGGAAGGGTACCAAAACATTTCTGCAGCCTTGAAGTTCCCCAAGAACACAGTGGCCTCCATCATTCTTAAATGGAAGAAGTTTGGAACCACCAAGACTCTTTCTAGAGCTGGCCACCCGGCCAAACTGAACAATTGGGTGAAAAGAGCCTTGGTCAGGGAGGTGACCAAGAACCCATTGGTCACTCTGATTGAGCTCTAGAGTTCCTCTGTGGAGATGGCAGAACCTTCCAGAAGGACAACCATCTCTGCAGCACTCCACCAATCAGGCCTTTATGGTAGAGTGGCCAGACGGAAGCTACTTCTCAGTAAAAGGCACATGACAGACCGCTTGGGAGTTTGACAAAAGGCACCTAAAGGACCCTCAGACCATGAGAAACAATATTCTCTGGTATGATGAAACCAAGATTGAACACTGTGGCCTGAATGCCAAGTGACACGTCCGGAGCAAACCAGGCACCGCTCATCACCTGGCCAATACCATCCCTACGGTGAAGCATGGTGGTGGCAGCATCATGGTGTAGGGATATTTTTCCGTGGCAGGGACTGGGAGACAAGTCAGGATCGAGGGGAACGATGAACGGATCAAAGTACAGAGAGATGCTTGATGAAAACCTGCTCCAGACAGCTCAGACTGTGGCAAAGGTTCACCTTCCAACAGGACAACGACCCTAAGCACACAGCCAAGACAACGCAGAAGTGGCTTCAGAACAAGTCTGTGAATGTCTTTGAGTGGCCCAGCCAGAGCCCGGATTTGAACCCGATCTAACATCTCTGGAGAGACCTGAAAATAGCTGTGCAGTGACGCTCCCCATCCAACCTGACAGAGCTTGAGAGGATCTGCAGAGAAGAATGGGAGAAACTCCCCAAATGCAGGTGTGCCAAGCTTGTAGCGTCATGCCCAAGAAGACTCAGTTTTGTAGTCGCTGCCAAAGGTGCTTCAACAAAGTACTGAATAAAGGGTCTGAATACTTTTGTAAATGTGACATTTCAGCTTTTTATTTTTAATAAATTAGCAAACATTTCTAAACCTGTTTTTGCTTTGTCATTATAGGGTATTGTGTGTAGATTGATAAGTGGGATTTTTCTTTTTTTCCGAATGCACTGTATTTGACCACGTCTGTATAAATATTCTATGTGCCATCCCAGGCGTGTGCTCAGTGGTTGATTACATTGTTTTCCTTCCTTATACATTACCCAGAACCCTATAACCAAATATTTTCATAACTAACCCAAGATAGACCAGAGCCTTGTCATTTCCAATGGGAGCAAATCTGTAACGGTGGTTCTCCTCCTCTTCAACCGAAGAGGAGGAGTAGTGATTGAACCAAGGCGCAGCGGGTTGTGAACACATAATTTATTTAAAGACAAGACGAAAAAACACGAACTTCACTATAACTAACAAAACAACAAACGGAGTAGACAGACCTGGACGACGAACTTACATTAAACACGAAGAACGCACGAACAGGGAAAATAGACTACACAAAATGACGATGTACAAAACCAAACCGAACAGTCCTGTATGGTGCGACAAACACTGACACAGGAGAAAACCACCCACAACGAACACTGTGAAACAACCTACCTAAATATGACTCTCAATTAGAGGAACGCCAAACACCTGCCTCTAATTGAGAGCCATACCAGGCAACCCTTAAACCAACATAGAAACAGACAACATAGAATGCCCACCCAAACTCACGTCCTGACCAACTAACACATACAACAAACTAACAGAAATAGGTCAGGAACGTGACAAAATCATAGTGGGCAGAGCCAAGCACGAGCTAGTGAGATCCTACTGGCGCGTTCTAGCATTTATTTGCATATTTTGGTTAAGGAACACCTACTCTGTGAAGTGCGCATGTGCTATAATTCAATTCGCCTTTGTACTCCTTCTAAATTGAATTTTTCTTAACTGGCAAAGGGTAAAATCTACAAAACGCATTCCACTCTGTTTGTTACAGATTCTAGTTTTGGAAACAGTAAACTGTATGGAGATCAAATGTTTCATCGATGAGAAAATTAGCAGAATGTCGGCCAAAATCCATCTCACTCCATCTTCTCCCACTGCTGTCCACTGGGCTTCCTTTCCTCACCATATTTAGTAGTGAGTGGAAACGCCAACTGAATGCTTCACATTTATACATCTAGTTAAATATCTGACTCATTGTTCTATCTGTGCAACAACTACTGCTACTACTTCCTCATTCATATTCCCCATCTTGTCTGCAGTACCTACAGTACTCAGAGGCTCTCCCAAATAGTACCTTATTACCTTTATATTAAACTTTTAACCAGGGCCCATATGATTGCATGTAATGCATGATGCAGGGAATACGGTGGCACTTGGGAGGTGACCAATGTGTCACTAAATAAAGTTACTTAACCCAGAGCTGTACGTATCCAAAAATAAATGGCCTGAACTAAACTAAGTCTCCATTTCAGAATGCCAATCTTGGCTCCAGTCGAGACGCCCCTCACAGCAGCTCTATGTCTGACATGGCCACCACTCCCATGTCTCCTACGTTTGATGATGTCTTCTGGAACTTCCCAAGCTCTGTGGAGCACCCACCAAAGGTTGGTCAGTTACAACATCAGTTGTAACTAAAGGTTATTGTCTGTCTATCTGTCTGTCTTCCGGTTGTGTGCATGTACAGCACTATATCTGTGAGGTATATGGTCTGTCTGTCTGTCTGTCTGTCTGTCTGTCTGTCTGTCTGTCTGTCTGTCTGTCTGTCTGTCTGTCTGTCTGTCTGTCTGTCTGTCTGTCTGTCTGTCTGTCTGTCTGTCTGTCTGTCTGTCAGTTGTGTGTATACAGTATCATACAGTGTTCTGTATGTGTGGTGTATATTTGGATCTGAGTGGTGTGTGTTTGTATTTGTGTGGTGTGTGTGTGTGTGTGGGGTGGGGAGGGGAGGGTATGTGTGTGTGTGTGTTATTGATGCGCGGGTCAGCTGTTTGTTCACCTGCACTCAGTGTTGTGTATTCATGGATGCCAAGGCAAGCCAGGCTTCCCCAAATATGATAAAATAATGTATCTTTCGTCTCTCTTTGTTTTCATAATTTTCTGTCAATTCGCAAGTGGCTGAATCTCACGAGAGAAATCATTGGAGCGAGGGAAACAGCTCCCATCTGTCTCAGTATTTGTAGTCCATGTATCTGATGGTGTTAGGACCAAAAGAGTATAACATGTTGCTGCCGTAGCATTTGATTGATTGATGCCAGCAAGCATTTGGCCTACTTTGATTTAAAAAAAATACATAAAAGAATTAGCCCATCAGCGTTGAGCTGAGCTGAGCTCAACTGTAGGTTGTCCAGGTGCATCAAAACGTTCCCCAAGAGAGGCAAGTTTGGATTTTGCTTCACACCATGTTCTGCAGTAGCTAGCTTGCTAAATCGGCTCTTTCCTAAGCAGTGGATGGAAATGGGGATTTGGACATGTGGTTTTGATTTAATTCTCTGTACAGACCAATGATTATGACAGCAATTCTGATCTAACCATAAATGAATATGTTGTGGCACTGGCCTGAGACGATTGATGTTCAATGTAGCCTAGATGTAGCCTAGTACATTCACATTAACTAGCTAGCTAACTTAGCTGGTTCGTTGTTGCTCATGCGAGGAAGTTAGGCTAGCAAGCAAGCATAGGTAGCCTACGACAACAAAACTAAAAGTGTACTGTATGACAAAGCCATAGACTGTTCTTGCCAACATGAAAGAGAGGAGGATGGCATTGGCATTCAACTAGTTTACAAGTAGGGTGAGTCAACATTTTTTGTTTTACTTGCACACACACACACACACACTAATCAGTCCCATGGACAGCCACATTACATTTCGCAACAGTGATTGCACTAAATAGTTTTTGGTATCTTTAAATTTGTTTTCAGTGTATTAAACTGAGCATATATGTAACGGCTGTCGTCCTCCTCATCTGAGGAGGAGAAGTTTGAAGGATCGGAGGACCAAGGTGCAGCGTGGTACGTGTCCATAACGTTTATTTTAAAACATAAACTGAACACTATGAAATACAAAACAATAAATGTGAACATGAACGAAACCGAAACAGTACCGTGTGGCAACAAACACTCACACGGAAACAAACACCCACAAACCAAAAGTGAAACCCAGGCTACCTAAGTATGATTCTCAATCAGGGACAACGATTGACAGCTGCCTCTGAATAAGAACCATACCAGGCCGAACTCAAAACCCCAACATAGAAAAACACACATAGACTGCCCACCCCAACTCACGCCCTGACCATACTAAATAAAGACAAAAATAAAGGAAATAAAGGTCAGAACGTGACAGTACCCCCCCCCAAGGTGCGGACTCCGGCCGCAAAACCTGAACCTATAGGGGAGGGTCTGGGTGGGCACCTGTCCGCGGTGGCGGCTCTGGCGCGGGACGTGGACCCCACTCCACCATAGTCATTACCCACTTCAGTAACGTCTTCAGAGCAGCGACCCTCGCCGCAGATCCCGGACTGGGAACCCCAATAAAGAGCCCCACTAGACTGAGGGGCGCCTCCGGACTGAGGGGCGCCTCCGGACTGAGGGGCGCCTCCGGACTGAGGGGCAGCTCCGGACTGAGGGGCAGCTCCAGACTGAGGGGCAACTCAGGACTGAGGGGCAGCTCAGGACTGAGGGGCAGCTCAGGACTGAGGGTTAGCTCAGGACTGAGGGGTAGCTCAGGACTGAGGGGTAGCTCCGGACTGAGGGGCAGCTCCGGACTGAGGGGCAGCTCCGGACTGAGGGGCAGCTCCGGACTGGAGGGCAGCTCCGGACTGAAAGACAGCTCAGGACTGAGGGGTAGCTCAGGACTGAAGGGCAGCTCCGGACTGACGGTCGGCTCCGGACTGACGGGCGGCTCTGGCAGCTCCTGATTGGCGGGCGGCTCTGGCAGCTCCTGACTGGCGGGCGGCTCTGGCGGCTCCTGACTGGCGGGCGGCTCTGGCGGCTCCTGACTGGCGGGCGGCTCTGGTGGCTCCTGACTGGCGGGCGGCTCTGGCGGCTCCTGACTGACGGACGGCTCTAGCGGCTCCTGACTGACGGGCGGCTCTAGCGGCTCTAGCGGCTCAGGACAGACGGGCTGCTCTGACGGCTCTGGACAGACGGGTGGCTCAGACGGCGCTGGACAGACGGGCAGCTCAGGCGGCGCTGGACAGACGGGCAGCTCAGGCGGCGCTGGACAGACGGGCAGCTCAGGCGGCGCTGGACAGACGGGCGGCTCAGGCCTGCCGAGGCGCACTGTAGGCCTAGTGCGTGGTGCCGGAACAGGTGGTACCGGGCAGGGAACACGCACCTCAGGGCGAGTGCGGGGAGCAGGAACAGGGCGTACAGGGCTCTGGAGACGCACAGGAAGCCTGGTGCGTGGTGTTGGCACTGGTGGTACTGGGCTGGGGATACGCACCTCAGGGCGAGTGCAGGGTGCTGGAACTGGAGCCCTGGTACGTGGTGCCGGCACCGGAGGGCTGGTGTGAGGAGGTGGCACCGGATAGACCGGACCGTGAAGGCGCACAGGAGGTCTCGAGCACCGAGCCTGCCCAACCTTACCTGGTTGAATGCTCCCCGTAGCCAGGCCAGTGCGGCGAGGTGGAATAGCCCGCACTGGGCTGTGCTGGCGAACCGGGGACACCATGCGTAAGGCTGGTGCCATGTACACCGGCCCGAGGAGACGCACTGGAGACCAGATGCGCTGAGCCGGCTTCATGGCACCTGGCTCGATGCCCACTCTAGCCCGGCCGATACGAGGAGCTGGAATGTACCGCACCGGGCTATGCACACGCACCGGGGACACCGTGCGCTCCACCGCATAACACGGTGCCTGCCCGGTACGATGCCCTCTCTCTCCACGGTAAGCACGGGAAGTTGGCGCAGGTCTCCTACCTGAACTCGCCACACTCCCCGTGTGCCCCCTCCAATACATTTTTGGGGCTGCCTCTCGGGCTTCCAGCCGCGCTGCCGAGCTAGCTCCTCATAATGCCGCCTCTCGGCTTTCGCTGCCTCCAGCTCTGCCTTGGGGCAACGATATTCACCCGGCTGTTCCCATGGTCCCTTGCCGTCTAATATTTCCTCCCAAGTTCATTTCTCCAGATATCGCTGCCGCTCCTGTTGCTGCTGCCTGTTACCACGCTGCTTGGTCCGGTTTTGGTGGGTGTTTCTGTAACGGCTGTCGTCCTCCTCATCTGTTCATCAGTTTTTGGTATCTTTAAATTTGTTTTCAGTGTATTAAACTGAGCATATATGTAACGGCTGTCGTCCTCCTCATCTGAGGAGGAGAAGTTTGAAGGATCGGAGGACCAAGGTGCAGCGTGGTACGTGTCCATAACGTTTATTTTAAAACATAAACTGAACACTATGAAATACAAAACAATAAATGTGAACATGAACGAAACCGAAACAGTACCGTGTGGCAACAAACACTCACACGGAAACAAACACCCACAAACCAAAAGTGAAACCCAGGCTACCTAAGTATGATTCTCAATCAGGGACAACGATTGACAGCTGCCTCTGAATACAAAATACATTTCACCAAAATCAAGGTTTCATAATTATTGTCACTCCTCATTTAGTACTTAGTGCAGCCACCTCTGGCAAGGATAACTGCATGGTATTTTCCTGTAATGTTTGACAAGGTTAAGGAACACATTTGTAGGGATTTTGGACCATTCCTCTATGCAGATCCTTTCAAGATCCTTCACATTCTTGGGTTTGCGCTTATCAACTGCCCTCTTCAACTCAGCCCACAGGTTTTTGATTGGATTGAGGTCCGGCGACTGAGATGGCCATGGCAGAACATTGATTTTGTTGTCACAGAAACATTTCTGTGTGGATCTTGAGGTATGTTTTGGGTCATTGTCTTGTTGGAAAGTCCACATACGGCCAAGTCCCAGCCTTCTGGCAGAGGCAACCAGATTGTCAGCCAAAATTACCTGATACTTGGTGGAATTCATTATGCCATCAATCTTAACCAGTGCCTCTGGACCTCTGGAATTAAAACAGCCACAAAACATCACTGACCCACCACCATATTTCACCGTGGGTATGAGGTGCCTCTCCTTGTATGCATCTCTGTTTCGACGCCAAACATGCCGATGCTG